>NC_092337.1:175225000-175357500 GCF_046630445.1 Rutidosis leptorrhynchoides | reverse complement strand
TATCATATAGATATAGAACATGTGTTTAGTTGATTTTGAAAGTCAATTAATATAATCCTATATATATAAATATAAAAATACTAATTTTAATACATATTGTAATGTAAATAACTCAGTTGATTAAGTGAGATATGTGTTAATATATATATATATATATATATACTTGATATAGGTTCGTGAATCCGAGGCCAACCCTACACTTGTTCAATGATGTTATATGTATTTTTACTACAAAATACAGTATGGTGAGTATATAGTCCCTTTTAAACTTTAAATATTTTGGGCTAAGAATACATGCGCTGTTTTTATAAATGATTTACGTTATGGACACAAGTGATTAAAAATGATATTCTGCGGATTGATGTGCTAGGTAATTTAGTTATATGTATAATAGCATGTAAGCGCGAATCCTAAAGATAGATCTATCTGGTTTAACACCCCCATCCAGTAGGCTGCACTAGACATAAGAACTAGTGGGCGGATGTTTAGTACTTCGAGGATTATTTATACACTTGCGAGTGTACTTATCCATCTTTGCGAAGATGACTTATTATATTATTGTTAAGGTTGGTTACTGAGGCCTCAACATAAGCAGAATGATTTTATACACTTGTGAGTGTATTATATTTTTATATATGAAATCTTGTGGTCCATAGTTATATTGCTGCTAGCATTAAACCTATATCTCACCAACTTTATGTTGACATTTTAAAGCATGTTATTCTCAGGTACGAATTAAGTCTTCCGCTGTGCATTAGCTCATATTAAGGACATTACTTGGAGTCGATCATCGCGATGGGACCAACTGTTGATGACTTCGTCCGGGAGGATTAGGACCGGTCGTTAAATTTGATAGCTTGGAGTTGGAGCTTGTAGCTAGAGCTTATCTTTTTAAGCTAGAAGTTGGAGCTTATGTTTTATAATTATTTGGTAAAGTAGTTGGAGCTTATATATGTAAAATGACATAAAAGGACAAAAAACAAATGATAAATAATGATTTCGGGGCTAATAATGTAATTTTACTTCCATAAGCTTCCTAATTTATTTTCAAAAGCTACTTCAACTGGCTTATTTTTTGAGAGCTTATTTTTTTCATAAGCTCCGGAATATTTGTATACCAAACAATGCTAGAAGCTAGAGCTTATGAAAAAACATAAGCTTAAGCTCCCATAAGGTACTAGAAGTTGCGTCACCAAACACACCCTTTATATAATTATTTATCATTAACTTTATTGTCCTAATTAGTCAACTAGTGGTAAGGTCCTCGTGTTGCGACGGGTTTATGAGTCAGTCGATATTTTGTGTTTAGGTAATCGTTGTGTTATAGTTCTAATAAGTAGATTTTTTTAGTGGAAGCTTAACCCTGTAGTATTTACATTATATAATAAGTGTGATTTAGCAGTGATACAAAATATGAAAAGTTGATGATTTCCTCAATGGTCTAACCTAATACAAATTGAAACACACAGCAAAGAGATTACCATCAATAGCAGCAACTGTGGCGGCACCACTATCATCAACAACAGCAGATGCTGCTGTAGTAGTAGCAGAAATGGCAGTAACAGAAGCGGCAGTAGCACCTAGTACCACGGGCGGTTTTATTTAGGGGCAAGCGGGGGCAGCCGCCCCTAGTGGATTTACAATTTTCAGTGTAAAATTTTTGAATTTTTCGACTTTGCCCCCGGTGGATTTTTTTTCTTCTCAAAACATACATATTTTGCCCCAAAACCTTCAGATTTTGCCCAAAAATCCCCAAATTTTATTCCAAAACCTTCAAATTTTTCTCACAAACCTTCAAATTTTGCCCAAAAACCTCCTTAATTTGCCTAAAAACCTCCATTTTTTACCCCAAAACCTCCATATTTTGCCTAAAAACCTCCATTTTTACCCGAAAACCTCCATATTTTGCCCAAAAAATTTGCTACGGTTTTAAATTTTTTTTGGCCCCAGTTGTAAAGGCCCGTCCTAATCCACCTGGACGAAGTCTTCAACATCTGGTCCCATTGCAAGGTACTGACTTCTATATGATACGTTTTACAAACATTGCATTCTTTTAAAGGACAACTCATTTCAAAATACCAATTGGTATATGTTTTCCAATAATATGAATGACTAATCTGCCATTTACTTAATAATAGTCTTTTTGAACTGGACGACTTGAATGCAACGTCTTTTGAAATATGCCATGAATGACTCCAAGTAATATCTTTAAAATGAGCAAATGCACAGCGGAAAATTTCTTTAATCTAAGAATAAACATGTTTAAAAGTGTCAACCAAAAGGTTGGTAAGTTCATAGGTTTATCATAAACAATAAAATTCAGTCATTTTGATAGACCACAAGATTTAAATAGAGTATACCTATCTCGTGTACGAAACCATTTTTCATAAATGTTTGGCAGAGTAGGTTCGTATCCTTCTCTCCCCCGTAGGTTGTCTTGCGATTTCTAATAACCGTACACATCTCGTGTACAAAATAACATACACATAACCTGTGTATAAAAATCATTCTCTCTCTTTCTCTCTCTCTCTCTCTCTCTCTATATATATATATATATATATATATATATATATATATATATATATATATATATATATATATATATATATATATATATAACCTTGCTTGGTAACCGACCTTAACATATAAAGCGCATCATGAATATCCCCCAAAATAAACAGAACTTTCAGTCTGTAATATACAAGTATCGTCTGTATATATATAAACCTCGAAGTACTAAAGCATCCGTAACCCAGATGGGGCGGGTCAGTACCCATAGATCTACCTTTAGGATTCGCGTCAATTAGGGGCCATTTCCCTAATTTTTAGGTTTCCAAGCTATAATAATCAGGGGCGATATTCGATATAATAATCCACAGAACAACTCGTCTGTATAATAATTCATTAGAGGAATGTTTTGCTTGTGTCTATCGCGTCAAACATTTATAAAAGCATTTCATGTATTCTCACTCCCAAAAATATATATTTCAAAAGTAAGTAAAAAGGGAGCATATGAAACTCACGATACGATATTTTGTAGTAAAAATATGCATATGACGGAACTGAACAATGCAGGGTTGGCCTCGAATTCACGAACCTATATCAAGTATATATATTAACACTTATAATTGTAATCGAACAAGTTTATTATTAGTGAGTTAATTGTTATTTTAATTATGTGTTTCATTAATAACTTAATTAATTATGTTTATTATAAAAATATTAATATAGTTATGTTATATGTAGTAAATATAGTTTTATATAACTAATGGTTATTTGATGAAATAATATTGATAAAAATAAAAATAAAAAAATTTGTTTTATTTTATAATAATAATAGTAATAATAATGATAATTTTTTTTTATCAAAAATGATACTTTTAATAATGATGATAAAAATGATAACTTTTAAAAAATGAAAATGTTAATTCTAAAAACAATTTGATAGTGTTAATAACAACAATACTTTTAATAATAATAATAATAATAATAATAATAATAATAATAATAATAATAATAATAATAATAATGATGATGATGATGATGATGATGATAATGATAATACTAATACTAATAGTAAAAATAATGATAATAATAATAATTCTAATAATAATAATAACAATAATACTTATTATTATATAATGATGTATTAATATATCTTAATATGATATATATACAGTTAAATGTCGTTACAACGATAATCGTTACATATATGTCTCGTTTTGAAATCCTTAAGTTAGTAATCTTGTTTTTACATATGTAGTTCATTGTTATTATACTTAATGATATGTTTACTTATCATTTAACATGTTTATATATAGTGTATCAATATCTTAAAATGATTGATATGTAATTAGTAAGACGTTGTTATAACGATAATCGTTATATATACCGTTTTCAAGTTTCTTAATTCAATAGTCTCATTTTTATGTATATAACTCATTGTTAAAATACTTAATGAGGTACATACTTATCATAATATCATGATAACTATATATATATCCATATGTGTGTCATCATATAGCTTTTACAAGTTTTAACGTTCGTGAATCGCCGGTCAACTTGGGTGGTCAATTGTCTATATAAAACCTATTTCAATTAATCAAATCTTAACAAGTTTGATTGCTTAACATGTTGTAAACACTTAATCATGTAAATATAAATTTCATTTAATATATATATAAATATGGAAAAGTTCGGGTCACTACAGTACCTACCCGTTAAATAAATTTCGTCCCAAAATTTTAAGCAGTTGGAGGTGTTGACGTATCTTCCGGAAATAGGTGCGGGTATTTCTTCTTCATATGATCTTCTCTTTCCCAGGTGAACTTGGGTCCTCTACGAGCATTCCATCGAACCTTAACAATTGGTATCTTGTTTTGCTTAAGTCTTTTAACCTCACGATCCATTATTTCGACGGGTTCTTCGATGAATTGAAGTTTTTCGTTGATTTAGATTTCGTCTAATGGAATAGCGAGATCTTCTTTAGAAAAATATTTCTTCAAATTCGAGACGTGGAAAGTGTTATGTACAGCCGCGAGTTTTTAAGGTAACTCAAGTCGGTAAGCTACTGGTCCGAAACGATCAATAATCTTGAATGGTACAATATACCTTGGATTTAATTTCCCTCGTTTACCAAATCGAACAACGCCTTTTCAAAGTGCAACTTTAAGCATGACCATCTCCCCAATTTCAAATTCTATATCTTTTCTTTTAATGTCAGCGTAGCTCTTTTGTCGACTTTGGGCGGTTTTCAACCGTTGTTGAATTTGGATGATCTTCTCGGTAGCTTCTTGTATTATCTCCGGACCCGTAATCTGTCTATCCCACACTTCACTTCAACAAATCGGAGATCGGCACTTTCTACCATAAAGTGCTTCAAACGGCGCCATCTCAATGCTTGAATGGTAGCTGTTGTTGTAGAAAAATTCTGCTAACGGTAGATGTCGATCCCAACTGTTTCCGAAATCAATAACACATGCTCGTAGCATGTCCTCAAGCGTTTGTATCGTCCTTTCGCTCTGCCCATCAGTTTGTGAATGATAGGCAGTACTCATGTCTAGACGAGTTCCTAATGCTTGCTGTAATGTCTGCCAGAATCTTGAAATAAATCTGCCATCCCTATCAGAGATAATAGAGATTGGTATTCGATATCTGGAGATGACATCCTTCAAATACAGTCGTGCTAACTTCTCCATCTTGTCATATTCTCTTATTGGCAGGAAGTGTGCTGATTTGGTGAGACGATCAACTATTACCCAAATAGTATCAAAACCACTTGCAGTCCTTGGCAATTTAGCGATGAAATCCATGGTAATGTTTTCCCATTTTCATTCCAGGATTTCGGGTTGTTGAAGTAAACCTGATGGTTTCTGATGCTCTGCTTTGACCTTAGAACACGTCAAATATTCTCCTACATATTTAGCAACATCAGCTTTCATACCCGGCCACCAAAAATGTTTCTTGAGATCCTTGTACATCTTCCCCGTTCCAGGATGTATTGAGTATCTGGTTTTATGAGCTTCTCTAAGTACCATTTCTCTCATATCTCCAAATTTTGGTACCCAAATCCTTTCAGCCCTATACTAGGTTCCGTCTTCCCGTATATTAAGATGCTTCTTTGATCCTTTGGGTATTTCATCCTTTAAATTTCCTTCTTTTAAAACTTCTTGTTGCGCCTCCTTTATTTGAGTAGTAAGGTTATTGTGAATCATTATATTCATAGCTTTTACTCGAATGGGTTCTCTGTCCTTTCTGCTCAAGGCGTCGGCTACCACATTTGCCTTCCCCGGGTGGTAACGAATCTCGAAATCATAATCATTTAATAACTCAATCCACCTACGCTGTCTCATGTTTAGTTGTTTCTGATTAAATATGTGTTGGAGACTTTTGTGATCGGTATATATAATACTTTTGACCCCATATAAGTAGTGCCTCCAAGTCTTTAATGCAAAAACAACTGCGCCTAATTCCAAATCATGCGTCGTATAATTCTGCTCGTGAATCTTCAATTGTCTAGATGCATAAGCAATTACCTTCGTTCGTTGCATTAATACACAACCGAGACCTTGCTTTGAGGCGTCACAATATATCACAAAATCATCATTCCCTTCAGGTAATGACAATATAGGTGCCGTAGTTAACTTTTTCTTCAACAATTGAAACGCTTTCTCCTGCTCATCCTTCCATTCAAATTTCTTCCCTTTATGCGTTAATGCAGTAAAGGGTTTTGCTATTTTGGAAAAATTTTGGATGAATCTTCTGTAGTAACCAGTCAATCTTAAAAATTGACGTATATGCTTTGGAGTTTTCGGGGTTTCCCACTTTTCAACGGTTTCAATCTTTGCCGGATCCACCTGAATACCTTCTTTGTTCACTATGTGACCGAGGAATTGAACTTCTTCCAACCAAAATGCACACTTTGAAAATTTAGCGTACAGTTTTTCATTCCTCAACAACTCTAGCACTTTTCTCAAATGTTCTTCGTGCTCTTGATCATTCTTTGAGTAAATAAGTATGTCATCGATGAAAACAATGACAAACTTGTCAAGGTATGGTCCACACATTCGGTTCATGAGGTCCATGAACACAGCTGGTGCGTTAGTCAACCCAAACGGCATAACCATAAACTCGTAATGATCGTAACGCGTTCTGAAAGCAGTCTTCGGAATATCATCCTCCTTCACCCGCATTTGATGATACCCAGAACGTAAATCAATCTTCGAATAAACTGACGAGCCTTGTAGTTGATCAAATAAGTCGTCAATTCTCGGTAGTGGATAACGGTTCTTGTTGGTAAGTTTGTTCAACTCTCGGTAGTCGATACACAACCTGAATGTACCATCCTTCTTTTTGACAAACAAAATAGGAGCTCCCCATGGTGATGTACTTAGTTGTATAAAACCACGCTCTAAAAGTTCTTGTAGTTGGTTTTGGAGTTCCTTTATTTCACTGGGTGCGAGTCTATATGGAGCACGAGCTATTGGTGCAGCTCCTGGTACAAGGTCTATTTGAAATTCAACGGATCGATGTGGGGGTAATCCCGGTAATTCTTTCGAAAATACATCGGGAAATTCTTTTACGACGGGAACATCATTGATGTTCTTTTCTTCGGAATTGACTTTCTCGACGTGTGCTAGCACAACATAGCAACCTTTTCTTATTAGTTTTTGTGCCTTCAGGTTACTAATAAGATTTAACTTCGCGTTGCTCTTTTCTCCGTACACCATTAAGGGTTTTCCTTTTTCTCGTATAATGCGAATTGCATTTTTGTAACAAACGATCTCTGCTTTTACTTCTTTCAAACAGTCCATACCGATTATCACATCAAAACTCCCTAACTCTACTGGTATCAAGTCAATCTTAAATGTTTCGTTAACCAGTTTAATTTCTCGATTCCGACATATATTATCTGCTGTAATTAATTTACCGTTTGCTAATTCGAGTAAAAATTTATTATCCAAGGGCGTTGGTGAGCAACTTAGTTTAACACAAAAATCTCTACTCATATAGCTTCTATCCGCACCCGAATCAAATAAAACATAAGCAGATTTATTGTCAATGAGAAACGTACCCGTAACAAGCTCCGGGTCTTCCTGCGCTTCTGCCGTGTTAATATTGAAAACTCTTCAGCGGCCCTGCCCATTAGTATTCCCCTGATTCGGGCAATTTCTACTAAAGTAGCCCGGTTTTCGACATCCAAAACAAACTATGGCAGTGTTATTTGTGGCGGTGTTATTTGTTCTTTTAGTTCTATTATGCATTGGTCTGTAGATTTCACACTTCTTCGCGCTATGACCATTTCTTTTACACTTGTTGCAAAATGTCGTGAAGAACCCCAGGTGATGCTCTTCACATCTTTGGCATGGCTGTTTTTGGTTTTTGTTGCCATTGTTGTTATTGAGATTGTTGTTGGGATTGTTATTATTGTTGCTGTTGCTGCTGCTGTTGTTGTTGTTGTTGTTGTTGTTGTTATTGTTGTTGGGACGGTTATTGTAGTTGTTGTTGGGACGTTTTTGAAGTTGTTTTGCCATTGATGTTGCGGTTATTGGGATAGTTATTGCGATTGTGGTTGTGATTGTTGTTGTTGTATTGGGGACTCTTGTCATTGGTTTCTTCCCACTTTCTCTTGACTTGTTTCATGTTATCCTCTTCGGTCGCCTGCTCTTTAATCCTTCATTCGATCTAGTTCACTAATTTGTGAGCCATTCGACTTACCTTTTGTATGGAGGCGGGCTCGTGTGAACTCATATCTTCTTGAATCCTTTCCGGTAACCCTTTTACAAATGAGTCGATCTTCTCTTCTTCGTCTTCGAACGTTCTGGGACACAATAGGCACAATTCTGTGAATCGTCGTTCGTACGTGGTGATATTGAAACCTTGCGTTCGCAATCCTCTAAGCTCTACCTTGAGCTTATTGACCTCGTTTCTGGGACGATACTGCTCGTTCATCAATTGCTTGAATACTGACCATGGTAGTGCGTAAGCAGCATCTTGTCCTACCTACTCGAGATAGGTATTCCACCATGTTAACGCCGTACCTGTGAAGGTATGCGTAGCGTACTTAACTTTGTCCTCTTCAGTACACTTACTTATGGCAAACACCGATTCGACCTTCTCGGTCCACCGTTTCAATCCGATTGGTCCTTCAGTTCCATCAAATTCCAAAGGTTTGCAGGTAGTGAATCCTTTGTAGGAGCATCCTACACGATTTCTTGCGGAATTAGTTCCAGTGCTAGATCCAGAGTTATTGTTATTTTGCATCGCAGCCTGTACTGTGGCTATGTTCGCAGCAAGGAAAACACGAAAGTCTTCCTCACTCATGTTCAAGTTCTGACGAGTCGCCGGTGCCATTTCCTTCAGAAATAGCCAAAAGAATTGAATTAATCATATAGAATTTAAGAGTAGTCAATAGTATTTCGTAGCATAATATGAACTTATTTATAAAAGCTTTTTCTTCATATTAGTATTTTATAGTTTTAATTCGGGTAGTACCTACCCGTTAAGTTCATACTTAGCAGCTATTATACAATTCAACTACTACGATTCTATATGAAAAACTTATTACAATAATATTTCGCGTTCAAACTTTATACAATATTTTACAAACTTACAATACCGCTATTATACATATAGGATGAAATATAGCACATAATAACATTGCTACTCGGCAGCTATAAATGCATTTCTAGCTAATACGCAAGTTGTTCAGCAAAAGAAATAAAGACACGTAATTCATAAGTCCAGAAAAAAGTCATGCATTCTGGTTTTACTAAGACGACTTCCCATCCTTGGTCTTGTGAAAAGTAACCGTTATGACCATTGGCTAGGCAGCATGTTGTAATGTCGTCAAAAGGACGAGGATTTCGTAATGTCCAACAGCCCCGTAATAATCTAAAAACCTTGTTTCTCACCCCAACTACTGAATCCGTCACTTGTGGGAAGGTTTTATTTAAAAGTTTTAATCCGATGTTCTTTTTCTCACTTTGGTAAGAAGCGAACATCACTAACCTGTAAGTATAACATGCTTCTTTATGTTGCATGTTAGAAGCTCTTTCTAACTCACGAAATCCTATGTTGGGATATGTTGAGTCAAAATAGGTTCTTAACCCGTAGCGTAAAATTGTATTTGGGTTCCCCGCATTTAACGCTTTAAAGAAAACATGGCGTAACTTACGGTCTCCTCAATGTGATATACCCCACCTATCAAAGGAAAGCCTTATATAAACTAAGGCATTTCTGGAAAGTCTTTCAAATGTTTGACAAGTTAATTTCGCCATAACTAAATGTGCTGATGAATTCTGACCGACTCTAGACAAGATTTTCTCAATCATATCCTCTGGTAGGTCTTCTAAAATATTCGGTTGTCTACCCTTAACGTCCATTTTGTTTTTATACTGTAAAATAGACAAGGATTAGATTCGTAAAAGATAATTAACAAACAATACAAGCAATTTCTACATAGAACATAAAAGTACAAGCACACTACAATACATATAATACACAACATGATTACAACCCTCTAATCTGAATCACTGGTTTCTTCTTCTTCGAACTTGGTTCGTTTTCCTAATTTTCTAGGGATATATGGTGTTCCTCTAATACGAGTCGTAGTTTTCCACAATGGTTTAGAAAAACCTGGTGGTTTAGAGGTTCCCGGGTTATTGTTACATTTTAGGAAATACGGATGTTGCCGATACATATAAAGTTCATCGGGGTTGGAATCAGGTTTCTCTATTTTTATACCTTTTCCCCTATTATTTTCTTTTGCTTTATTAAATTGGTTCGAGGTAATTTCTATAACATCATCGGAATCCTCATCGGGATTCGATTCATCAGAAAATTGGTAATCTTCCCAATATTTTGCTTCCTTGGCGGAAACACCATTGACCATTTTTAACTTTGGTCCGTTGGTTGAGGATTTTCTTTTATTTAATCGATTTACTGTAGGTATTAATATTTCTTCCTCCGGAACCTCTTCTTCTTCCGGTTCCTCCTCTTCCGATTCCTCCTCTTCGGGTTCCTCTTCTTCCGGTTCCTCCTCTTCCGATTCCTCTTCGGGAATTTGTGAATCTTCCCAATATATACTCGACTCTTCATTGTTATTAGGTGAGTCGATGGAATTTGTACTAGAGGTAGACATCTATCACACAATATCAAACATGTTAATAGATTAATTTATCACATAATATTTACATGTTACAATTTGTAGTTTCCAACAAAAAAAAATATTAAGCAATCATTTTTAAAGAAAATACGGTCGATGTCCAGACTCACTAATGCATCCTAACAAACTCGATAAGACACACTAATGCAAATTTTCTGTTTCTCTAAGACCAACACTCGGATACCAACTGAAATGTCCCGTTCATATCGATTATAAACGTTCCATATTAATTGATTTCGTTGCGAGGTTTTGACCTCTATATGAGATATTTTTCAAAGACTGCATTCGATTTTTAAAACAAACCATAACCTTTAAAATATTACAACGATTATCAAATAATGATAATCTAAAATATAGCGTTTTCACACGACCATTACATAATGGTTTACAATAATATTACACAACAATATATATGTCTTCGAATGCAGTTTTTAAACAATATAATACAAGCATGCTGACTCCAACTCATGTCCATAAATTAGCATGCAACAGCGGAAACTCTTAATAATCACATGAGAATAAACATGCTTTAAACATCAACAAAAATGTTGGTGAGTTATAGGTTTAACCTATATATTTATCAAATCGTAATAATAGACCACAAGATTTCATATTTCAATATACATCCCATCATAGAGATAAAAATCATTCATATGGTGAACACCTGGTAACCGACACTAACAAGATGCATATAAGAATATTCCCATCATTCCGAGACATCCATCGAACATGATATAAAATCTTGAAGTACTAAAGCATCCGCTACAACGGATGAGGTTTGTTGGGCCCAATAGATCTATCTTTAGGATTCGTGTCAATTAGTAGACTGGTTTACTAATTCTTAGGTTACCAAGTAAAAAGGGGCATATTCAGCTTCGATAGTTCAACCATAGAAAGTAGTTTCATGTACTTGTATCTATTTTGTAAAACATTAATAAAGCTGCATGTATTCTCATCCCAAAAATATTAGATTTTAAAAGTGGGACTATAACTCACTTTCACATATTTTTACTTCATCGGGAAGTAAGACTTGGCCACTGGTTGATTCACGAACCTATAACAAATATGTACATATATATCAAAGTATGTTCAAAATATATTTACAACATTTTAATACGTTTTAAAGTTTTAAGTTTATTAAGTCAGCTGTCCTCGTTAGTAACCTACAACTAGTTGTCCATAGTTAGATGTACAGAAATAAATTGATATATATTATCTTGAATCAATCCACGACCCAGTGTATACATGTCTCAGGCTAGATCACAACTCAAAGTATATATATTTTTAGAATCAACTTCAACCCTGTATAGCTAACTCAAACATTACTGCATATAGAGTGCCTATGGTTGTTCCAAATAATATATATAGATGGGTCGATAATATGTCAAAACATTTGCATACGTGTCTATGGTATCCCAAGATTACATAATATATTAGAATACATGTATAATACAATATAAGTTAGCTAGGATATGATTAATATAGATTTGTTACCAATTTTCACGTAGCTACAATAAGAAAAATTATCCAATCTTGTTTTACCCATAACTTCTTCGTTTTAAATCCGTTTTGAGTGATTCAAGTTGCTATGGTTTCATATTGAACTTAAGTTTATGAATATAAATAGAAAAAGTATAAGTTTATAGTCAGAAATACAGGTTACAAGTCATTTTTGTAAAGGTAGTCATTTCAGTCGAAAGAACGACGTCTAGATGACCATTTTGGAAAACATACTTCCACTTTGAGTTTAACTGAAAGAACCCGTTCATATACATTATAAACGATTCACAATAGTTGATTACATTGCGAGGTATTTGACCTCTATATGATACATTTTACAAACATTACATTCGTTTTTAAAAGGCAATCTTTCTTTACATCAAAAATTGACAGACATGCATACCATTTCATAATATACACTATCCAACTATAAATTGATTTAATAATAATCTTTGATGAACTCAATGACTCGAATGCAACGTTCTTCGAAATATGCTATGAAAGACTCCAAGTAATATCTTTAAAATGAGCAAATGCACAGCGGAAGATTTCTTTAACACCTGAGAATAAACATGCTTTAAAGTGTCAACCAAAAGGTTGGTGAGTTCATTAGTTTATCATAATCATTTATTTCCATCATTTTAATAGACCACAAGAATTTCATTTCCAGTTCTCATAAATATACGTCCCATGCATAGAGACAAAAAATAATCATTCATATGGTGAACACCTGGTAACCGACATTAACTAGATACATATAAAAATATCCCCTATCATTCCGGGATCCTCCTTCGGACATGATATAATTTCGAAGTACTAAAGCATCCGGTACTTTGGATGGGGTTTGTTAGGCCCAATAGATCTATCTTTAGGATTCGCGTCAATTAGGGTGTCTGTTCCCTAATTCTTAGATTACCAGACTTTAATAAAAAGGGGCATATTCGATTTCGATAATTCAACCATAGAATGTAGTTTCAATTACTTGTGTCTATTTCGTCAAACATTTATAAAAGCGCATGTATTCTCAGTCCCAAAAATATAAAGGGTAAAAAGGCAAATGAAACTCACCATACTGTATTTCGTAGTAAAAATACATATAACGTCATTGAACAAGTGCAAGGTTGGCCTCGGATTCACGAACCTAAATTAATTATATATATTTATGTGTTGGTCAATATTTGTCTAACAAATTAGGTCAAGTCATAGTGTACCACAATCCTAATGCTCGAGACTAATATGCAAAAGTCAACAAAAGTAAATTTGACTCAAAATAATTTCCAAAAATCTATACATGATTAATATATAGTTTAAATATCGTCGTTTTATATTTTTAAATATTTTTAAAAGATTTATTAGAGTAAATAATATAATTTATTTATTAATAAATAAAATTTTATATTATATTTATATAATAAAATATACTTTTATATATATTAAGTAATAAAATTTATAGGGTTCATTTAATATTATAAAGATAATATGATAGGTATTATTAAAGTAAGTTATTACACGTAGTAAAATATGTTTGTATCAAATATTTATTTGATAAAATAATATCTATAATGATAGTAAGTAAAAGTTGTATTATTTTGTAATAATAATAATTATTATAAAAATATCAATATTTATAATTACTAAGATGACATTATGATAAACGATAATTCTAATTATGATAACTTTAATATTTACGATAATTTTTAATATTATTTTTAAAATAATAATTCTATTTAAAATAATAATAATAATGATATTTTATAGTAACAATGACATTTCTATTAAAATGATAATTTTTGTTAAAATGATAGTTTTAATACCAACGATAATTTTAATAATAATAGTAATGATAAAAATAATAAGAACGATAATTTTATCTAAATCAATATCTTATAATATTTTAATTTCATCATGATACTCTTACCCATTATTTCCTAATCGTTTCGTTTAATTGCTTTTAATCGTCTTTTATATCGTGTTCGTAATAATGATAATAATAGTAATCAAAATAATTAGGTGTTACAAATATTTGTTTTAATTACACTAATATTAATAATGATAGTTACTATAACATTATTAACGATAATACTAATAATTATCTTAATGATAATATAGTAATAATAATATTAACAATAACAATAACCATTTTTAAATAATGATATATATATTAATAATGATAATAATAATAATACCAATAATAATAATAATAATAATAATAATAATAATTGGATAATAATAATAATACTAATTATAACTTTAACGATAATAACGATAGTAATAATAAAAAAAATAACAATTTTTTTAATGATAAATCCTTTTATTGATAAAGATAATAATAATAAGATAAAACTAAAACGACGATAATAACGACGATAATAATAATCATTTTTAATAATAATACAAAAATTTGATGGACTATAACTTCAAATCCGTTCATCGAAATCATTCGATATCTAAATGAAAAGTTCTTAATTTTTCGCTAGCTTTCCAACGACATGCATATCTTATACCTTATCTCAGTCGCATATATAACTAATTCAGGATTCAACATAACCTAACTAAAGGCAATATCAAAAGTACAAATATGCATAATCCTATATACTCGAGCACTAGTCAAGGATACACTATTAGTATGTAAAAGTTAAATTATGAGTACTCACGTATCAATATTGAGATTCAATATTTCAGGAAAGGTACGTAGACGCAACGGAGATGATAAACACTATATTGACCTCACGAGCATACCCATGAACCATACCCAATCACCTCCATAGCTATAACCCATAATTTTCTTAATCCAATCCCACTCGAAAAACAATTTCAAAATCACTCGGACAGCACTCTGACGTAATATTTTATGTATACTAATAATATCTTGAAATAATACGGAGTAAATATATATATGTAAATCGATTGAGAGAGTTTAGAGAAAAATATTTTCAAGTTTCTATGAAATAATGAAACCTATTGAATTCTATTTATAATAGATTTTTGAATTATTAAAGTGAATTATTAAAGTATGAATTATTAAAGTGAATTATTAAAGTATTAATTATTAAAGTGAATTATTAAAGTATGAATTATTAAAGTGAATTATTAAAGTATGAATTATTAAAGTGAATTATTAAAGTATGAATTATTAAAGTGAATTATTAAAGTTAAAGTAAAGAAAAAATAAAGTAAAGGTAAAGTTTAAGTATAGTAAAAGTATAAAACTATGTACGTATAATACGCGTATAAATATATATAATATTAATTTAAATCGTTATATATATTTAATAAAATAAAATATAAATATCGTTATCTTTATCATACTGGTTAAGTAATGAGTTGTCAAAAGTGGTTCTAGATATTTATAAAAGTTATATACGTTTTAATAATAAAGTTCTTTTTAAACTGAAAACGTTTTTGTACGTTTGAAACTAAATCAAATAAATATAATAATTTTGTTTTCCAAAACCAAATATATTTTTAAGAATCATTTTGTTTAAAGGTTAAAATAATGGAAATCGTTATATCATAAAATGTTTTAGAAAAGTAGAATCATATATATTCATAATAGGTTTCAAGTTTTTAAATTACAGTTTGTTGGTGAAGCATGGGATAAAGTTCAAAGGTTAAATAAACGTATGAAATCATCTTAATGAAAAATGTCGAGTTACTTAACTTGTCGATATCCAACATCTAAGTTATTTACACTTCACGTTCTTACTTATAAATCACTTTACCATTTTTCGAATGTTGTCAAAAAGAATAGATTTCTTAAATCACAGTGGACCTCATAACATAGACCCGTAATCATATCATAATGTATCTGATAAATCAATCATTTGATATTATCTTCTAATTCCATCGATAAACATATTGAAAAAAATACGTTCATGTAAAGTATTATACGTTTAATACTTTATTAATATTCTCAAGTTATAATATATATATATACATATATATACATATTTATTTATATATAACGGTTCGTGAATTGTCGGAATTTGGTCGAGGTTATAATGAATGTATGAACACAATTTAAAATTCTTGAGATTTAACTTAACAAACTTTGCTTATCGTGTCGGAATAATGTAAAGATAAAGTTTAAATTTGGTTGGAAATTTCCGGGTTGTCACTGTACCTACCCGTTAAAGAAATTTCGTCCCGAAATTTGAGTGAAAAGGTCGTGAATGATAATAAGTATGTTTTCATGATGCATACAGGCTGAAAATTAGAGTTTTATCATCAGCGAATAATTTGGATAAATAATCCATTTATATGAAGAGTACGAATGAAGCTAACATAGAAGAGTGAAATGAGTAAGTGTAGATTCATCTTATCATTTGACGTAGATATGATTGATTTTCAGATTTCAAGGGATTTGAAGAAAATCTTTGTAATAAGATTTGATTCTCCGGTAACAAAAGGAATTTGGATCCGCTTTAAATGCGATAGTCCATTTTAATTGTTCTGTCGGAGATTTTCTTATAAATTCACCCCCTTCGTTTTCTTACAACTCACACCTTCTGTTGATGCATTTTATGTAAGTCCCTAGACATCTACCCACGTCCATTGCAGGTACAACAGTTTACAGGCGACCATAATCGTTCGTTATTATCCTATCCGTGTTTGTATGTGGTTACAGCAACTGCAGGAACGAGATTTGGATGTTTGACTATGTTAGACTTAGTCAGACGTCTGAGTGAAGCCTCACTCGTACGGCTGATAGGCTCATATGCACGGTTGATACTGAGCTAAGTCACAATTACAACCTAAATGAGAAGACACGAGTGAGTGATCACCCGTACGGCTGATGAAGCCAACTCGTATGTGTGATGGATGAATCGTACGGGTGAGTCAACAGCAGGGGTATATAAAGTCTTATGTTCATCATTTTAGGTTAAGTCTCTCATTTGTTACACACACTCAGATCTGGTGAGCTCCTCCGATTCTCTCTCAACCCAAATCACCCAGGTGGTGAATAATAGCTCTAGGTGTTGATCTAATCACACTTGATTTAGGTATGGTATGACTAAATTAATCCCAAAAAGCTTAACCTATTTACTAGAGGGTTTGATTCACGTATTCCGTCATTATGTGAGTTAAATCAGTTGATTTCTAAGTTCCTAGTCATGTTTCATCACCTTCTATTCTTTCCCCCTCAACTCATATTTTAAAGTGTTCGTCAATATGCTCCATCCAGTTCTGATTCTCGATATACTTATAACTTTCATATCGGTCATTCTTCTTTTTCATCTACCGCCGGAAGAATCTATTTACTTCTACTATACTCTTGGGTTTATAGTGTTTCTAGTTCTCCCGTGTCTTTATATTGCTATATGCATCGATATATATGGTTTATAATTTTTGGTTTGTCGTTGGGCTTTATATCTTCCCTTATATTTCAAAGTCTCTGTTTCTATCTTCTATAATCATTGTCATCCACAGTTAATGCTCTCTTTTATTTGCTGCAATTTATACCCCAATTTCTATTTCGGAGTTTTGTCCTTTCGTTTCTTCTTCTTGCGATTAAGCACCGCTTGTAATGGTCCAGAATTCACAGATATGAATTTCGGAATGAACATTGTTAATGTTCTAGGAAGGAAATTGTGATGGCACGATCTTGACTTGTCAAATTACTAGAATACCTTGGAAAAGGCCGAATCATCAAGAAATATTTTCTTGATATTTTAGAGGTTAAATAGAATACAAGAGTCGTATAACATTGTACATGATGATGTTATGATCTGTGAATCATCAGGTTCCATTTAGAAACTCAGCATGAATTACTGTAATATAATCACGTTGATCAAGTGTCATTATATTATACTAACTCATGCTTCAGTTTCCAACACTACTTCAAAAACATTCATATTTTAAACTCAAAGGTTTACAGAGTATAGGAACTAAACAGTTTCCTTTTTGATGTAATACAGATAGCGCAAAGAGATAAATGATTCCAGATAAGAATAGTTATGGAAATATCTTCAGAAATATGGAGGATATTTATAATGAAAGATACGATGATATCTTAGAATTTCTAATATCGGAGGATGATGAAGAATATTGTCTGTAAGGGTTTAGTGTCAGGAGCAAGGTATTCGTTAATGACTTCAGCAGACACTGAATCATTTGGATTCTTTGAAGGCAGGTTCAGTCTTTGTGATTTGTCCACAACCTCCTTCATACTTTGCTCAATCCGTTTTTCAGTTCCAAAACTTCTCTATTTCTGAGCTTTGTTAATACACTAATCTTTATCATCAAACTTTTTACTGCTAAGGTCGTTTACAGTTTTTGTTGCTTCATCAGCATTTCGAGAACTAGTTCGCGGTTCAGAGTGTTTTTCAGAAACTTCACATTCGAAGTATGTAAGCCTTGGAAATAGACGTTATGTATAACTGTTGGCGTCAACATGCTGTGAGATTTCAAAATACTGATTGCTAATTCCCAATGATTCGTATGGTAATTCTCGTTACAAGAGGCAGATGAGTAAATGATGAGGTTTCGATAAATATAAAGATTCTTTGGAATGCCCAAGATCAGTGAAGTTGTTGGTAAGTTTATTGCTAATGTGGTGGAATATGAAAGGTTCTCCGGTAACAAAAGGGTAATCACATATATCAAAATTATGATAAGGCTACTCCGAATGAAAAATCGAAGTTGTCTTGCTGGAGCTGTGATATAATTTGCTACTTTGCAAAGGAATTGCAAGGTTATTTTTGCTAATAAATGCCAAAAGATCTGACACAGATATGTGTTGAATTATGACTTTGGTTTCGAGAGCTTTTTAAGTACATAACTGTGGGTAATATGTGGTTGGATCATCATCTCGATTGCTCATTATTTGAAGTGTCTTCAGAGATTTTCGAAGGGTTTGAACACAGATTGTAATTGTTTGTATACATTTGATGTTCTAACACACTTTTGAAGTCAAAGTATAGCTTTGAAAGATGTAGGAATCTAAAAGTGATGGTACCAGTTATATCTCGAATTGAATTCTGAGATTTTAAAATCAGAATATGTAATTGGGTTTGAATGAGTATGGTTATTTTGATTTCTATGAAAGAATGTATATTATTGTGAAAGTAGGAAGTATAATTGATAATTTGCTTAATCTGATTCGAAGAATGTAACATATTAATTGTGAATTTATATATATCTCTCGGGTATTACCTACCCGTTAAAAAAATTTCACAATTAATATTTTGTACATAAGAATTTTATTACAGTCTTTATGAAAATATATATGTATATATTCTCCTCAGATGTAACATAGATTTTAATGAGTTAATACTAAATTAAACTCATTCGATTTACGGTTGAAACTAGAATTGAATAATTCCTTGAAGGCTTTAGAGGTTACATAAGTATTTCTTCAATAATATTGAAATTATGAATCAATACTTTGTTATTTGTTGAGATGTGATGTTGGTTTTCGTTAAATTCTTGTGAACTTCGCAAAGTACGAATGATGTTATCTGAAAAGTTTCGGTTACATCAATGATGAAGTGTAAAATCAAATATATACTTGATTTATTAGGAATTGGAATTTGTTGAATTGAGACAGAGATTGTAGTTAACGATGGTTAAGTCATGGGCGAGGGACGTACATTATTGCATATTTGTAATATGAATTAATCGAGTAGTTAAGATTCACACACAATAGCTTAGCACGGAAAGATTTATTTTTTATTTCAATATATATATATATATATATATATATATATAAAATATATATATATATATATATATATATATATATATATATATATATATATAATTTCTTCAGAGGGAATGAGTTAATTCTTCATAACTTGTTGACACATTATACACGTTATTGATTCATAATGATGTCCACAGTGATTCTTGAACTAACGGAGTTTGTGATATTATAGGTGTTGTTGATTCTGATGTTGACTGTATTGACGATGCTGGTGACGTTGACGGTACTGTTGATGCTGTTGGTAAAACAAGTTTAACTTGTTAATCACACACCATTTTTATCAGGGTTTCTACTCTTCCTTCTATCATTTTGGTTCGCTTAACTGATTTATGGTTAGGGCTAGATTAGATAATCTCTAAGACTTTAGAGATTATATAATCGCCGCGGAATGTTTCTCCAATGAATTTATGAATTAATACTTCGTCAGTTATTGTTGTTGGTACTCCTTGGTATCTATGGTGCGTATGACGTTGATACTAGTGGGACAGATTGTGAAGTTGAGGTTTACAACGCGGTTATGGTTGGAGGTGGTAATGGTACTGTTGGCGTTGATGATGGTGGTACTGGTTATGCTGCTGGTGCTGCTGCTGGTGTTTGTAATCTCTGCACCATATTCTCCAAAGCCACTACCCGAGCGCGAAGTTCGTTGACTTCTTCTATTATTCCAGGATGATTGTCGGTCGGAACGAGCGGATAAATAAAATCTAGAATTTGATGTAGTATATAATCGTGACGAGATACCCTGGAAATGAGAGAGAAAATGGTGTCTCGAACAGGTTCGCCGGTAAGTGCTTCAGGTTCTTCGCCAAGAGGGCAATGTGGTGGATGGAAAGGATCGCCTTCTTCTTGTTTCCAATGATTGAAGAGGCTACGAACCCATCCCCAATTCATCCAGAATAGGTTATGACTGATTGGTTGATCCATTCCGGTCACACTGCTTTCGGAGCTTGAGTGAGATTCCATTTCGGAATCCGAGTGACTTGAACTGATGACAAATTCCATTTCGTACGATTGGATAAAGGATTTTCGATATAAAATGATTTTTCGGCTATCGGGTGGTATTCTATTTACATAGGATATCTATATATAGAGATCAAAAGATTTCATAGATTACGGAGGAATTTGCGGAATGTCAGGCAAAGTTTAAAGTAACAGATACGATAAGATATGATTTAGCAGATACGCTAAGATATGAATTTTGTCTATACACTACTCATGCAATTAATGTAGCAAGACGTGTCTAGACTAATAATGATAAGCAGGTAATTTCCTATGGATGATAAGCAGATGATTTCCGACTAGAAATGATAAGCAAAACTTTTGACATGCAGACACGGTCGAAGTCCAGACTCACTAATGCATCCTAACGACTTATCAGTTAGACACACTAATGCAGACCTGGTTCGCTAAGACCACCGCTCTGATACCAACTGAAAGAACCCGTTCATATACATTATAAACGATTCACAATAGTTGATTACATTGCGAGGTATTTGACCTCTATATGATACATTTTACAAACATTGCATTCGTTTTTAAAAGACAATCTTTCTTTACATCAAAAATTGACAGGCATGCATACTATTTCATAATATACACTATCCAACTATAAATTTATTTAATAATAATCTTTGATGAACTCAATGACTCGAATGCAACGTTCTTCGAAATATGCTATGAAAGACTCCAAGTAATATCTTTAAAATGAGCAAATGCACAGCGGAAGATTTCTTTAACACCTGAGAATAAACATGCTTTAAAGTGTCAACCAAAAGGTTGGTGAGTTCATTAGTTTATCATAATCATTTATTTCCATCATTTTAATAGACCACAAGAATTTCATTTCCAGTTCTCATAAATATACGTCCCATGCATAGAGACAAAAAATAATCATTCATATGGTGAACACCTGGTAACCGACATTAACTAGATACATATAAGAATATCCCCTATCATTCCGGGATCCTCCTTCGGACATGATATAATTTCAAAGTACTAAAGCATCCGGTACTTTGGATGGGGTTTGTTAGGCCCAATAGATCTATCTTTAGGATTCGCGTCAATTAGTGTGTCTGTTCCCTAATTCTTAGATTACCAGACTTTAATAAAAAGGGGCATATTCGATTTCGATAATTCAACCATAGAATGTAGTTTCAATTACTTGAGTCTATTTCGTCAAACATTTATAAAAGCGCATGTATTCTCAGTCCCAAAAATATAAAGGGTAAAAAGGCAAATGAAACTCACCATACTGTATTTCGTAGTAAAAATACATATAACGTCATTGAACAAGTGCAATGTTGGCCTCGGATTCACGAACCTAAATTAATTATATATATTTATGTGTTGGTCAATATTTGTCTAACAAATTAGGTCAAGTCATAGTGTACCACAATCCTAATGCTCGAGACTAATATGCAAAAGTCAACAAAAGTAAATTTGACTCAAAATAATTTCCAAAAATCTATACATGATTAATATATAGTTTAAATATCATCGTTTTATATTTTTAAATATTTTTAAAAGATTTATTAGAGTAAATAATATAATTTATTTATTAATAAATAAAATTTTATATTATATTTATATAATAAAATATACTTTTATATATATTAAGTAATAAAATTTATAGGGTTCATTTAATATTATAAAGATAATATGATAGGTATTATTAAAGTAAGTTATTACACGTAGTAAAATATGTTTGTATCAAATATTTATTTGATAAAATAATATCTATAATGATAGTAAGTAAAAGTTGTATTATTTTGTAATAATAATAATTATTATAAAAATATCAATATTTATAATTACTAAGATGACATTATGATAAACTATAATTCTAATTATGATAACTTTAATATTTACGATAATTTTTAATATTATTTTTAAAATAATAATTCTATTTAAAATAATAATAATAATGATATTTTATAGTAACAATGACATTTCTATTAAAATGATAATTTTTGTTAAAATGATAGTTTTAATACTAACGATAATTTTAATAATAATAGTAATGATAAAAATAATAAGAACGATAATTTTATCTAAATCAATATCTTATAATATTTTAATTTCATCATGATACTCTTACCCATTATTTCCTAATCGTTTCGTTTAATTGCTTTTAATCGTCTTTTATATCGTGTTCGTAATAATGATAATAATAGTAATCAAAATAATTAGGTGTTACAAATATTTGTTTTAATTACACTAATATTAATAATGATAGTTACTATAACATTATTAACGATAATACTAATAATTATCTTAATGATAATATAGTAATAATAATATTAACAATAACAATAACCATTTTTAAATAATGATATATATATATTAATAATGATAATAATAATAATAATACCAATAATAATAATAATAATAATAATAATAATAATAATTGGATAATAATAATAATACTAATTATAACTTTAACGATAATAACGATAGTAATAATAAAAAAAATAACAATTTTTTTAATGATAAATCCTTTTATTGATAAAGATAATAATAATAATAAGATAAAACTAGAACGACGATAATAACGACGATAATAATAATAATCATTTTTAATAATAATACAAAAATTCGATGGACTATAACTTCAAATCCGTTCATCGAAATCATTCGATATCTAAATGAAAAGTTCTTAATTTTTCGCTAGCTTTCCAACGACATGCATATCTTATACCTTATCTCAGTCGCATATATAACTAATTCAGGATTCAACATAACCTAACTAAAGGCAATATCAAAAGTACAAATATGCATAATCCTATATACTCGAGCACTAGTCAAGGATACACTATTAGTATGTAAAAGTTAAATTATGAGTACTCACGTATCAATATTGAGATTCAATATTGCAGGAAAGGTACGTAGACGCAACGGAGATGATAAACACTATATTGACCTCACGAGCATACCCATGAACCATACCCAATCACCTCCATAGCTATAACCCATAATTTCCTTAATCCAATCCCACTCGAAAAACAATTTCAAAATCACTCGGACAGCACTCTGACGTAATATTTTATGTATACTAATAATATCTTGAAATAATACGGAGTAAATATATATATATGTAAATCGATTGAGAGAGTTTAGAGAAAAATATTTTCAAGTTTCTATGAAATAATGAAACCTATTGAATTCTATTTATAATAGATTTTTGAATTATTAAAGTGAATTATTAAAGTATGAATTATTAAAGTGAATTATTAAAGTATTAATTATTAAAGTGAATTATTAAAGTATGAATTATTAAAGTGAATTATTAAAATATGAATTATTAAAGTGAATTATTAAAGTTAAAGTAAAGTAAAAATAAAGTAAAGGTAAAGTTTAAGTATAGTAAAAGTATAAAACTATGTACATATAATACGCGTATAAATATATATAATATTAATTTAAATCGTTATATATATTTAATAAAATAAAATATAAATATCGTTATCTTTATCATACTGGTTAAGTAATGAGTTGTCAAAAGTGGTTTTAGATATTTATAAAAGTTATATACGTTTTAATAATAAAGTTCTTTTTAAACTGAAAACGTTTTTGTACGTTTGAAACTAAATCAAATAAATATAATAATTTTGTTTTCCAAAACCAAATATATTTTTAAGAATCATTTTGTTTAAAGGTTAAAATAATAGAAATCGTTATATGATAAAATGTTTTAGAAAAGTAGAATCATATATATTCATAATAGGTTTCAAGTTTTTAAATTACAGTTTATTGGTGAAGCATGGGATAAAGTTCAAAGGTTAAATAAACGTATGAAATCATCTTAATGAAAAATGTCGAGTTACTTAACTTGTCGATATCCAACATCTAAGTTATTTACACTTCACGTTCTTACTTATAAATCACTTTACCATTTTTCGAATGTTGTCAAAAAGAATAGATTTCTTAAATCACAGTGGACCTCATAACATAGACCCGTAATCATATCATAATGTATCTGATAAATCAATAATTTGATATTATCTTCTAATTCCATCGATAAACATATTGAAACAAATACGTTCATGTAAAGTATTATACGTTTAATACTTTATTAATATTCTCAAGTTATAATATATATATATACATATATATACATATTTATTTATATATAACGGTTCGTGAATCGTCGGAATTTGGTCGAGGTTATAATGAATGTATGAACACAATTTAAAATTCTTGAGATTTAACTTAACAAACTTTGCTTATCGTGTCGGAATAATGTAAAGATAAAGTTTAAATTTGGTTGGAAATTTTCGGGTTGTCACATTAACCATGATTTTTGGATATAGTTTCATGTTCATAAGAAAAATTATTTTCCCAGAAGAACAACTTTAAATCAAAGTTTATCATAGTTTTTAATTAACTAATCCAAAACAGCCCGCGGTGTTACTACGACGGCGTATATCCGATTTTACGGTGTTTTTCGTATTTTCAGGTTTTAAATCATTAAGTTAGCATATCATATAGATATAGAACATGTGTTTAGTTGATTTTAAAAGTCAAGTAATAAGGATTAACTTTTTTTTGCGAACAAGTTTAGAATTAACTAAACTATGTTCTAGTGATTACAAGTTTAAACCTTCGAATAAGGTAGTTTTATATATATGAATCGAATGATGTTATGAACATCATTAATACCTCAAGTTTTGTGGATAAACCTACTGGAAATGAGAAAAATAGATCTAGCTTCAAAGGATCCTTGGATGGCTTGAAAGTTCTTGAAGCAAAATCATGACACGAAAACAAGTTCAAGTAAGATTTCCACTCGAAATAAGATTGTTAAAGTTATAGAAATTGAATCAAAATTTGAATATGAATATTACCTTGATTTAGAAAGATAACCTACTGTAAATAACAAAGGTTTCTTGATCATAGATGATTGCTTGGAATGGATTAGGAAACTTGAAAGTAAACTTGTAAACTTGGAAGTGTTCTTGAGTAATTGTTTTTATGATGATTATAGGTAATAACCAAAGCTTGTATTTGATGATTTTTGCTGGAAAAATAGTAACTTAGATGTTCATGGAAGAGTGTGTGTGTTTTGAGAGAGAATTGGGAAGAAAATTAGAAGTGAAATAGAGTAGGTGGTGAGTGGTGAAGGTGAGTGGGGTTAACAGGAGTTCTTGTTTTTGTTTCCTTGCTCATAAGTCATGCTAGATGTTAAATGATAGTTCCCACATGGTTTGGTGACTCACATGGGCTGCTAAGAGCTAATCATTGGAGTGTATATACCAATAGTAAATACATTTAGAAGCTGTGTATTGTACATGTACAAATACGAGTGCATACGAGTAGAATTGTTGATGAAAATGAATGAAGATGTAATCGTAAGCATTTTTGTTAAGTAGAAGTACTTGGATAAGTGTCTTAAACTCTTTCAAAAATGTATGAATACATATTAAAACACTACATGTATATACATTTTAACTGAGTCGTTAAGTCATCGTTAGTCGTTACATGTAAATGTTGTTTTGAAACCTTTAAGTTAACGATCTTGTTAAATGTTGTTAACAAATTGTTTATTATATCTAATGAGATGTTAAATTATTACATTATTATGATATAATGATGTATTAATATATCTTAATATGATATATATACAGTTAAATGTCGTTACAACGATAATCGTTACATATATGTCTCGTTTTGAAATCCTTAAGTTAGTAGTCTTGTTTTTACATATGTAGTTCATTGTTATTATACTTAATTATATGTTTACTTATCATTTAACATGTTTATATATAGTGTATCAATATCTTAAAATGATTCATATGTAATTAGTAAGACGTTATTATAACGATAATCGTTATATATACCGTTTTCAAGTTTTTGAATTCAATAGTCTCATTTTTATGTATATAACTCATTGTTAAAATACTTAATGAGGTACATACTTATAATAATATCATGATAACTATATATATATATCCATATGTATGTCATCATATAGCTTTTACAAGTTTTAACGTTCGTGAATCGCCGGTCAACTTGGGTGGTCAATTGTCTATATAAAACCTATTTCAATTAATCAAATCTTAACAAGTTTGATTGCTTAACATGTTGGAAACACTTAATCATGTAAATATCAATTTCATTTAATATATATAAACATGAAAAAGTTTGGGTCACTACATATAACACAACCAATAATCATAATTGGGCTTATAGATGTTGGACCAAATTGGATAAATGGGCTGAGCAGGAACACGATCTAAAGTATCCATTTCGTTTAATCAAACCGAACACAAGGATAAATTGAGGATCGATGGTTTTGCATAAAACCGAAACCCTAGTTGTATTAGAAAGAATTTGTCACAGTAACAGTTAATCGGTTGTGATGATGATGGTGGTCCTTGGGTTTTTGTCTACTTGATCGTAACAAGAATAGGAGTAGTTGTGGGAAAATTTCTGGTTAGTAACAGTAATCGTGTTTAACATTAAAGAGACGATGGATAGTAACAATGGTGGTTTTGGGTGGCTTCTTCGAATAACATGATATACGTAGCAGGAACTTCGGTTCATCATCATAGTAATCGTCATGGAATCTCATCATCATCATACTTCACCTTCTCATGACAGAAGAAGGAAGGGAGAAAAAAAAATATAGATTTTGATGTTGTAGTAGTCGACTGAAACAGATTGCAGGATATCATCATCATTCTCGCAAGGAAACTATAGTAGCTACACTCGATCATCCTTTTTACAGAATACGTGTAACATCAGTAGTCGTGTGGTGGCTATTGGTTGTTCATGACCGAAAAATAAAAGAAAATAATGATAACGAGAATGAAACGGCAGTATAGCAGTAGCCAGGATAGTTCTGGGTGCGTTTATGGTGTTTTGCGATGGCGAAACAGAAACATGGCGGCAGTCGTGATTATAGAGTGGTCCAAGGTGATAGTTGAGAGGACGGTTATGGTGATGCTTTATAAAAGAATAGAACTAGTTTTGGTGATTTGATGAACCGAATTAGTAACAGTGAATTATGGTTTGATGAAGGTGGTTATTAGATTGGTGATGGAGATGGTGTTCATGAGATGGTTAGATAGAAGTGATTGTTAATAAACTTCTTGCCTTTAAAAAAATAGAAGTGATTGCTTAGTAAATGGGTTGTTTTTCATGCCACTAAATCGTATGTATATATAAATATATAGAAAGTGATGACAGTGAGCTGGGCAAGTTGATCTACTTAATTTGTAATACAAGTGGGTTAGTGGGTGAGTGTATGCATTTTATGCATATATGTATATGTATACATATTACAATAGTATTATGGTAAATTAAGTCAAGAAAGCAAACAGTAAAATCACCTTTTAATTCGATTAATTGAGACAGAAATATATATATAATAATATAAATAATATAAACATGTGATTAAGTTAGCCGTCGTCTACTATTTCATTCACGGACTGAAATTCGTGCTCCGATGATAATGGATAAAAGTACACAGAAGAATCCCAAATTTTTATATTAAACATCTTTATTTATTCTAATCATTATTTTATAAAAATAGTCATTAATTGTTTAAAACTATTAAATAAAAATTAAATCAACTGTCCGCGCTCGAACCTAGGTAAAATATAAATTTTTTTTAAATTTAACAAATAGCTCCCAAATATACTTCTAATAAGCCTATAACTTATATCACTTATTTTCGGATCACCGTTTATTTTTAAAATCATATTAGTTTTTAACTTACTTAATATCAATCGGAACATCAAACGAGTATTACAATTATTTAATATTTATTTTTAATTCACTTTATATATGTGTATATATATATGTGTATTTATTTTAATAATAATATCATATTTTATTTTTATTTTACATAGTTAATTAAAGCATGTAATATTTTAAATTATACTTCAAATATATACATATCTATATATATAAAATATATATGTATCTATTTACAAAAAGTTGTTCGTGAATCGTCGGAGATAGTCGAAGGGTAATTGCATATATGAAAACAGTTCAAAATTTTTGAGACTCTACTTAACAGACTTTGCTTATTGTGTCAAACATATTAAATCGTATCGAGAGTTTAATTTAAAATTAGTCGAAATTTTCCGGGTCGTCACAGTACCTACCCGTTAAAGAAATTTCGTCCCGAAATTTGACATAGATCGTCATGGCTGACAACAAGAATGTTTTCGTGACGAATAAGAGTTGACAAAATAGAGTTTTATCATCATTGAGTAATATGGATAAAACAATTCGGTTACTCGAAGAGTATGGGTGAAGCTATCACAAAAGAGTGAAATGAGAAAAGTAAATATTCGTCTTAACTTTTGACGTAGTCATAGTCGATTTTTCAGGGTTCACGGAATTTAAAGAAAATCTTCGAAATCAAATAAGATTTGATTCTTCGGTAAATAAAAAAATTAGGATCTCTTTAATTAAATGCAGTAATCTGCCTCGATTGCTATGTCTGACATTTTCCTATAAATTAACCTCTTCCGTTTCATTATTTTCAACACTTTTCTACTTTCTTCCTCAATTCTTTTTCAAAAGATTTGTGGAAATGCTCAATTCAGTTCTGATTCTTGACCTTATTCTGACTATCGTAACAATCATCCTTCTATTTCAACTCCCACCAGAGGAATCTGTTTACTTCTACTTCACTCTTGGGGTAGTGGTTTTTATAATCCTTCCTTGCATATGTGTTTCCATAATTATTGACATCCACGGTTAATGATCTCTTCTAGTTGCTGTGATTTATACTCCTATTTATATTTCGAAGCTTTGTGCTTTTGTTTTTTTTTTCTCTTCTCGGTTATAAGTAAAGCAAGTAATCGTCTAGAATTCGTAGGTATGAAATTTTGAATGATCCTACCAAATGTTCAAAGCATAAAGGAATTGTAATAGCACGATTTGATTTGTTAAATTACCAGAAATCACAGAAAGATAGAAATATCAAGAAAATATTTTTCTTGATATGTTTAGAGGTTAAATAGAATGAAGGAGTTATGTAACATGGTACATGATGAGGGTATGATCTGTGAACCATCATCACGTTTCATTAGAAATTTCAGCATGACTTACTGTAATATAACCACGTTGGCCGGACGTCATTATATTATACTAACTCATGCTTCAATTCCCAACACTTCTCCAAAAACCATTGATAGTGCTCCAAATGAACATATATTTAGGCACAATATCCTTCCAATATGTAAAGTTTTCAGTTACAATTGTTCTATTTTCAAGTAATATTCGTTTAAATAAATATGTGTGAAGACAAAAGAAGAAAACGACGATTTGAAGACGCAAATGACCAAAAAGCTCAAATGTACAAGATACAATCCAAGTGGTTCAATTTATTGATGAGAAACGTCTAAAATTGACAAGAGTACAAGTCGCAAAACGTAAAGTACAAGATATCTAAGCATACGAAAAGGCGTTCGAAAATCCGAAACCGTGACGTAAACCGAGCATCAACGCGCGAGTCAACGGACCTAAAATTACAAGTCAACTATGCACAAGAATATAATATAATATATATAATTATATAAAATTATATATATTATATTATATATATTAAAAAATTCAGCAGCCCACGTTTAAAATTCATTTGTGAGCTGTAAAAGAGACCTCCACGATCAACCTACACCAGGACTCAAATTCGCCTATAAATACTCCAGCCTTCTGCTCGATCAACCTACACCATCAATCTCTCTATCCATATATATAATATATATTTATTATTAGTTTAGTTTTATATTAGATTAGTTTAGTTAATGTAAGGGTTAATTACGGGTTTTAAAGTCGGAGTTCTGTCCGTGTAACACTGCGCGATTAATAATCACTGTAAGCTATGTTCTTCCTTTTTAAATTAATGTCTCATATTTAAGTTATTATTATGCTTATTTGAGCCAATGTAATTGTGATGTTAGACTAAATATTAATACGGAGTTATTAAACTTTGGACCATAATTAAGGTTGAACAAAAGATCGACACTTGTAGACATTGGACTATGGACTATTAATAGATGGGGGTATTGTCTAATTGAGTGACAACTCATTGGAGTCTGTCGAACCTATCTTCAAATTAATTAACCTAATAATTAATAATGATTATGGTTGTCCTATTTAGTGACGTTCATACAGAATCTGTTATAATCATTTAATTAGTTATTCGGGTTGGGTAATTGATTATTCAAACTGATCAAGTGGGTAAATTAATATTCATATCTAATTAAAACAGGGGTGGATTACATACAGTGACAACTGGTGTAATTGTTGACAGAAGTGATAAATGCGTCACAGTTTAAATCCTTAATTAGTTGGAATATTTGACTTCGGGTATAAGGGTAATTTGACGAGGACACTCGCACTTTATATTTATGACCGACGGACTATTATGGACAAAAACCATATAGACGTATAAAATAAACTAGGACAAAGGACAATTAACCCAGAGTTATAAATTAAAATCAAAACGTCAAACATTATGATTACGGAAGTTTAAATAAGCATAATTATTTTATTTCATTTCTTATTGCAATTTTATATTCGTCATTTAAATATCGTTATTTATTTTACGCTTTAAATTAAGTTATATATAATATTTTGCATTAGGTTTTAATTGTGGCTTAAGTTTTAAAATTGACAAACCGTCATTAAACTTTAAACCCCCTTTTATATATTATTACTATATATAATTATATATATTTTGTATAAATATAGTTGTTTAAAAATATAGTGTAAAATAAGCTAGCTCCTTGTGGAACGAACCGGACTTACTAAAAACTATGCTACTCTATGATTAGGTACACTGCCTATAGTGTTGTAGCAGAGTTTAGGTATATCCCATCTGTATATAAATTAATTAAAACTTGTGTAATTTGTATCGTATTTCGTATTAAAATAATAGTATATTTCGTACACCTCCGCTGACACATCAAGTTTTTGGCGTCGCTGCCGGGGACTCGGTGAAATGCTATATTTCTATTTTTTTATATATAATTTTTTATTTTTTATTTCGTAAAAATATTTTGTTTTAGTGATAAGTGTTAAAATTTTAAAAATAAGAAAAAAATAGTATATATATATATATATATATATATATATATATATATATATATATATATATATATATATATATATATATATATATATATATATATATATATATATATAAGAATTTATCTATCAAAAGTATTTTTATTAAGTTTTTAAAATATAAATTTATTTTTATATTCCATCTTTTATTTTATAAAATTAAAAATCATAAAAAGGGTTTTAAAAAAAATATATCTGAAACTGCTGCACAAAATCTGAGCCTGCATTACTCCGCAGTCGCGGAGCTCTTCTGGCACGAGATACCGCAGTCGCGGAGCCGGTCTGGTAGGAAATCTTGGACTGCATTAATTACGGATTTAGGGTTAAATTTTATAATTATTATTATTAAACCTAATTAGGGTTTTTAGTTAATTAATACATATTTATTTCTAGTTTTAATTTATATTTTGTAATATTAAGTTTTAATATTATTATTAATTATATAGATTAATACTTTTATAAAATAAAAATATAAAAATAATATTTTTATAAAAATAAGTAATTTTATCATTTTTTGTTTCTTTTTATAAATTGTATATTTATCATTCGTAATTAGTTTTAAACTTAGTTTTTGCCGTAGTTGTTTTATATTTTTATATTTTTATGCTTTGTCGTAAAATCCCTTAAGTGCTTTTTCTTTAGATTAAGATTTAGGCGCTTTAGAATTTTGTGACGTAATTTTTAGATTTTAGTGCCTAATTAAGTTATTGCTGTTTTGGATATAGAATTCTTTAAAGCTTTAATACCTTTAGACGCAATCTTTAATTTTTAGTTTTTAAAATTTTTAAGTTTCGACGATTTACTTTCTTTATTTTAATTATTTTTTGACTTTTTATTTTTAGACGTTTATTTTTCGACTCTTATTTTTCGACGCGCTTTTTCTTTTTCATTTCTACGTTCTAGTTTTTAGGACATAGATTTTTAATCTTTAAAATTTCGACGAAAAATTATTGCAAGCGATTAAATTAATAGACGCCAATTTTCTGGTTCGTAGTTATAGTTGGATTTGTTAGTGGCGAGTTGTGGACTTCCGATTTAAAGGGTCCTGGCTACCTGCTGCATCTATTGGCTATTCGAAACGTGGGCAAAATCAGAAAAGTCTATTAATTTGATAACTTATATAATTTTTATCTTTATAACTAATAGGATATTCAGTGAATGCACCGAGCAAAACGTTCACCACCTTTCATACGTTCACCACCTGTAACTAGATCAAGACATCTATATGACGACCCAGAAATTTCCGACCAAATTTAAACTCTATCTTTATATTATTCTGACATGATAAGCAAAGTTTGTTAAGTTAAATCTCAAGAATTTTAAACTTTGTACATTCATTTAACCTTGACCCAATTTCGACGATTCACGAACCATTATATAAATGAATATGATTATATATGTATATGTATATATATATTATAACTTGAAAATGTTAACAAAGTATTAGATGAATAATACTTTACATGAACGTATTTGTTTCAATATATTTATCGACGAAATTAGAAGATAATGTCAAATGATTGAGTTATCTATTACATTATGATATAATTATAAGTCTTTGGGGTAAGGTCCACATTGATTGGAGAAATCTGTTCTTTTTAACGGTATTCGGAAAATGATAAAGTGATTTGCATATAAGAACAATGTGTCACTTGACTAGAGTTAGTCAAAAGTTGTGGAGATTCCCTTTTAAGTTTTCAAAAGCGTGTTTTACCCTGATTTCCTCGTGTCCCTTGATAAATAAATGATTTAGTTTTCATATTATTAAAAACCTTATTTGATATAATAACTTTTATTATTTAAACGAGCCTAAACTATATAAAACGAACTTTGAAACATATTTAGTTTTGAAAAACTAAATATTATATTATTAGATAAATATTTCAAATATATATAATGTGTACAAGTTTAAGTAATGATATATATATATATATATATATATATATATATATATATATAGATATATATATATATATATATATTACAAAATAAAATATTAACTTAGATGTAAAACGTTTTGAATTAAATATACTTTGAGAAGTCATGAGGAGTTGATTTATAGAAGCAAATGACCAAAACACTCAAATGATTAAGATACATCTTGAGTGATATAGTTTACTAATACTCTAAGTCTATATTTTGCTAAAGGTACGAGTCACTAAATGTAAAATTCTAGTTTTCTAAAGCGTACGAAACTTCGTTTGAAAACCGGAACCGGGACATTAGTCGAGTGACAACGTCCGAGATAATGAAACTAATTTTACACGTTAACTATATACGTAAATATAATATAATATATATATATATATATATATATATATATATAATTATATAAATTAAATATATTATATATATAATAATATAAAACGTAGCAGCCGTAAATGATTGAGGTTTGTGAGCTGGCAACATAGCCCATGCGATCGCATGGCTATGTGCCTTAAACCCTATGCGATCGCATGGGGTGGTTAGGTGGCTCAAATCCTTTAAGTTCGATCGATTCAGTTGTGAAATTCATTTATCCATCCATCTCTCCGCAAACATATATATATATATATATATATATATATATATATATATATATATATATATATATATATATATATATATATATATATATATATATATATATATATATATATATTATAATTAATATTATTGTTATTATTATTAAGATTAAGATTAATATTATTATTAATCTTATTAGTATTATTAGTAGTATTAGGAGTAAGTAGTATTAGTATTTATATAAAATACTACGACGAGGTTCTGCTCGCGTGTTTTCAAAACGGATTTTATGAGCGGGATAGAGCTAAGGAAATTATGAGTTATAGCTATGGAGGTTATGGGTAAAGTTCATGGGTATGCTCGTGAGGCCAATTTAGTGTTTACCATCTCCGTCGCATCTACGTACTTTCCTGCAATATTGAACCTCAATATTGATACGTGAGCACTCATAACTTAACTTTTATATATTGATAGTGTATCCCTGATTAGTGCTCGAGTATATATGATTATGCATGCTTGTATATTTAATTTTGTCGTTAGATAGTTTAGGATAAATTACGAACTTGATACATATGCGACTGAGATAAGGTATATGATATGCATGTCGTTGGAAAGCTGTTGAAAAATTATTAACTTTTCATTTAGAAGTCGTGTGATTTCGATGAACGGATTTAAAGATATGGTCAACTGAATTATTATTGATTTTATTATTATTATTGTTAAAATGATTATTGTTACTATCATCGTTATTATCGTAGTTATTATTATTATCCAATAATCATCATCATCATTATTATTATTATTATTATTATTATTATTATTATTATTATTATTATTATTATTATTATTATTATTATTATTATTATTATTATTATTATTATTATTATTATTATTATTATTATCATCATTATCGCTATCATTATAGGTATTATCATTAAAATTGTTATTATTACTATCGTTATTACTAAAAATTATCATTTTTACAAAAACTATCATTTTATTATTTTTATCATTATTATTATTATTAAAAATATCATTAATATTAAAACTATCATTTTTATTAAAATTAGCACTTTTAATAGAAATATGATTGTTAATATAAAATATCATTATTATTATCATTTTAGTATTATTATTATTAAAATTATCATTTTAAATAGAATTATCATTTTCATATAAAATACTAATATTATTATAGTTAAAATTAAAGAGAATCATTATTATTAAAAATTATCATTTTGAATAGAAGTATTATTTTAAAATATTATTATTGATAACGTTAATATAAAAAAAATTTATTTTTAAAATTATTATGTTTGTTAAAAAATAATACTTTAAATCTTAAAACTTATATTTTTCATTATCATTTTTGTTAATATTATTAATAACAACAATATTATTATTGTTATTATTATTAATATGAATATAATATTTTTATCAGAAATATTATTATTATAACATTAATATTACTACGAAAGATTATTAATTATTATCATGATTATTATTATCATTATTAAATCTAAATATTATTATTATTAATATTATATTATTATTATTATTAAAAATAATTAATATTATTTTAGTTATTATTATTATTATCAAATAAATAGGTGATACAAAGATATTTTATTCACACACGAGATAATTACATTTCACAATATTTTTATGATATTATGAAACTTTATATAAAAGTATATTTTTATCGTATATAGATTTTAATATAAATTTTTATAAATAATTTGTATTATTTACTATAATAAAAATTGATAGATATATTTAAATATATAAAATGACTATATCTAAGTTATATAATAAACATGAATAAGATTTTGTAAAACATCTTGGGTCAAATTGACTTTTGTTGACTTTTGCATATCGATCTCGAGCATTAGGATTGTGATACACTATGACCTGACCTAAATTGTTAGACAGATATTGACCAACATATAAATATATATACTTAATATAGTTTCGTGAATCCAAGGCCAACCTTGCACTTGTTCAGTGCCGTCATATGCATTATTGCTACGAAATGCAATTTTGTGAGTTTCATTTGCTCCCTTTAAATGCTTTTGCAATATATATTTTTGGGACTGAGAATACATGCGCTGCTTTTATAAATGTTTTACGAAATAGACACAAGTACTTAAAATTTCATTCTATGGTTGGATTATTAAACCGAATATCGCCCCTTTTAGCTTGGTAACCTAAGAATTAGGCAGGCAAGAGGTTCTGTTCCTAATTGACGCTAATCCTAAAGATAGATCTATTGGGCCTAACAACCCCCATTCAGGTTATGGATGGCTTTAGTACTTCGAGATTATATTATACAGAAGAGAGGTTCTGTTTGGGGATATTCTATTCATTAAAGTTAATGTCGGTTACCAGGTTTTCAATTCATATGAATGATTTTATCTTTATGCAGACGAGAGGTTCTGCTTATAAATGTGAAAATCTTGTGGTCTATTAAAATTATGGAAATGATCGATTATGATAAACTAATGAGCTCACCAACCTTTTGGTTGACACTTTAAAGCATGTTTATTCTCAGGTATTAAAGAAATCTTCAGCTGTGCATTTGCTCATATTAAAGATTTTACTTGGAGTCATTCATGGCATATTTCAAAAGACGTTGCATTCAAGTTGTTAAGTTCAATAAAGATTATTATTAAGTAAATGACAGATTAGGTCATTTATAGTAAGGATATTATGAAATGGTATGCATACCTGTCATCTTTTATTGTAATGAAAGTTGTCTTTCAAAAACGAATGCAATGTTTGTAAAATATATCATATAGAGGTAAAATACCTCATAATGTATCCATATGTTATCGTATTCGTCATTATGGATTAGGACTGGTCTTTACATGTGGTATCAGAGTGGTGGTCTTAGCGAACCAGGTCTAAATTAGTGTGTCTAACTGATAGTTGTTAGGATGCATTAGTGAGTCTGGACTTCGACCTTAGTTGCATGTCAAAAGTTTTTGCTTATCATTCTTATCGGAAATTACCTGCTTATCATTCTTAAATCTAGACACATCTTACTGCATTGATTGCATGAATAGTGTATAGACAAAATTCATATCTTAGCGTATCTGCTAATTCATATCTTAGCGTATCTGTTACTGTAAACTTTGCCTGACATATTCCGTAAATTCCTCCGTAATCTACGAAATCTTTTATTCTATATATATAGATATTCCATGTAAGTAGAATACCATCCGATAGCCAGGAATCATTTCATATCAAAAAATCTTTTATTCAATCATACGAAATGGAACTCTCCACTAGTTCGAGTCCCTCGAATTCCGATATGGAGTTTCACTCAAGCTCCGAAAGCAGTGTGACCGGAATGGACCAACCAATCAGCCATCATCTATTCTGGATGAATTAGGGATGGGTTCGTAGCCTCCTTAATCATTGGAGACAAGAAGAAGGCGATCCTTTCCATCCACCACATTGTCCTCTTGGCGAAGAACCTGAAGCACTTACCTGCAAACCTGTTCGAGACACCATTTTCTCTCTCATTTCCAGAGTATCCCGTCATGATTATATACTATCCCAGATTCTAGATCTTATTCATCCGCTCGTCCAAACCGCCAATCATCCCGGTATAGTAGAAGAAACCAACGAGCTTCGTACTCGAGTAGTGGTTTTGGAGAATATGGTGCAAAGGTTACAAGCACCAGCAGCAACACCGACATCAACAGTACCACCATCATCAACGTCAACAGAACCATTACCACCATCAACAACATGCACATTCCATGCTTCGACATCATAAACTGCCCCACGAACATCTATGACATACGCCTTGTAGATACTAAGGAATACCAACAACAAGAAACGATGAGGTATTGATTCATAACTTCATTGAAGAAAGATTTTGCGGCGATTATGTAATCTCCAAAATCTTAGAGATTATTCTGATTCTGATTACAAATCAGATGAGTGAACAGAGACAGTAAAGTAGAAACCCTCACCGGAATGGTGCACGATTTACAAGCTAGACTCGTTTTATCAACAACATCAACAGTATCGTCAACATCACCAACACCGTCAGTACCAACAGCATCTATAATATCACAAGCTTCGCCAGTTCAAGAATCACTGTGGACATCATTACAAATCAACAACGAAGTATATTGTATCAATGAGTTATGAAATATTAACTCATTCCCTCTGAAGAAATTCTATGTATATTTTATTTATATACATATGAATTATGAGATCAAAATAAATCTTTTCATACTAAGCTATTATGTATGAATTAAATAAGGGTAGATATTACTCGGTTAAATTCATATTACTAATATGCTATAATGTACATCCTTCCTTAACAACTTAACCATCTTTAACTACGATCTCTGTTTCAATTCAATGAATTCCATTTCATAATAAATCAAGTGTATTATTCAAATATAGGTTTGATTTTACACTTACATCATCGATGTACTCGAAACTTTTCAAATAACATCATTCGTACTTTGTGAAGTTCACAAGAATTCCACGAACACCAACATCATGCATCAACAAATAACGAAGTATTGATTCATAATTTCAATTTCATTGAAGAAATACTTCGCAAAAGTTATGTAATTTCTAAAATTTTAGGGATTATTCAATTCTAATTTCAACCATAAATCAAATGAGTTTAATTTAATATTAACTCATTAAATCTATGTTACATCTAAAGAAAATATACACCTATATATTTTCATAAAGACGGTAATAAAATTTTTGTACAAAATATTAACTGTGAAATTTTTTTTTAACAGGTAGGTAATACCCGAGAGATATATATAAATTCACAATTAATATGTACATTCTTCGAATCTGAATCAGCAATCACCAACTATACTCACTACTTTCACAACAATATACATTCTTTTATAAAAATTAAAACAACCATTCTCATCAAAAATTGATTACATATTCTGGTTTTGACGAATCAAAATCCAAGTCAAGATTTAACAGAAGACATCACTCTTAGATTCTTACATCTTTCAAAGCTATACTTTGACTTCAAAACTGTGCTAAAACATCATTTCTATTCATAGAACCCAGAAAATACTTGTATCATTCAAAATCCTAGAACATTATATGTATATTAACGATTACAATCTGTGTTCAAACCCTTCGAAATTCCTGAAGACACTTCAAATAATGAACAATCGAGATGATGATCCAACCACATGTTACCTACAGTTATGTATCTGAAGAACTCTTGAAACCAAAGTAAAAGTTTAAACACGTATCTGCGTCAGATTCTTTGGCATTTATTAGCAAAAATAACTTTGCAATTCCTTTTCAAAGTAGCCAGTTTTGTCACAGCTCCAACAAGTCAACTTTGACTTTTTAGTTGAAACATCTTATTACAACCTCGATATATAAGTTGCCCTTTCGCCATTGTTACCGGGGAACCGTTTATGTTCCACCACATTAGCAATAAACTTACCAACAACTTCACTGATCTTTGATTTTTCCGAAAAATTATTATATTTATCAAAACCCCATCATTTATTCATCTGCATCTTGTAACGAGAATTGCCATACGAATCATCGGGAATTAGCAATCAGTATTTTGAAATCTCGCAACATGTCTACACCAACAGTTATATGTGTACATGTAACGGACTTACATACTTCGAATGTGAAGTTTCTAAAAAACACCCAGAACTGCTTAATAGTTCTCAAAATGCTGATGAAGCAGAAAAACTATAAACGACCTTAACAGTAAAAATTTTGATGATAAAGAATAGTGTGTTGGCAAAGCTCAGAAAAAGAGAAGGTTTGGAACTGGAAAACGGATTCAGCAAAGTATGAAGGAGGTTGTGGACAAATCACAAAGGTTAAACCTGCCTTCAAAGAATCCAAATGATTCAGTATCTGCTGAAGTCATTAACGAATACCTTACTCCTTACTCTAAAACCCTTGCGGACAATATTCTTCATCATCCTATGATCTTAGATATTCTAAGATATCATCGTATCTTTCATTATAAATATCTTCGATGTTTCTGAAGATATTTTCATAACTATTGAAATCATTTACCTCTTCGCGCTATCTATTTTATATCATAAAAGAAACTATTTTAGTTTCTACATTCTGAAACCTTCGAGTTTAAAGTATGAATATTTTAGAAGTAGTGTTGGGAACTGAAGCATGAGTTAGTATAATATAATGACACTTGATCAACGTGATTATATTACAGTAAGTCATGCTGAGTTTCTAAATGAAACGTGATGATTCACAGATCATAACATCATCATGTGCCATGTTACACGACTCTTGTATTCTACTTAAACTCTAAACATATCTAGAAAATATTTTCTTGATGATTCGGTCTTTTCCAGGGTATTCTGGTAATTTGACAAATTAAGATCGTGCCATTACAATTCCATTCTTAGAACATTAACTATGTTCATTCCGAAATTCTCATCTGCGAATTCTGGACCATTACAAGCGGTGCTTAATCGCAATAAGAGGAAACGAAAGAATGAAGCTCCGAAATAGAAATGGGAGTATAAATCGCAGCAAATAAAAGGGAGCATTCACTATGGACGACAATGATTATAGAAGGTAGAAGTAGGGAGTTTGAAATATAAAGGAAGATATAAAACCCAACAACAAACCAGAAATTACAAACCAAATATATCGATTCATATGTCAATATAAAGACACGGGAGAACTAAAAACACTATAAAACCAAGAGTATAGTAGAAGTAAATAAATTCTTCCGGCGGTAAATGAAAAAGGAGAATGACAGATATGAAAGTTAGGATTATATCAAGGATCAGAACTGGATGAAGCATTTCCACAATCTTTTGGAGATATGATTTGAGAAAGGAAGAATAGAAGGTGTGAGCTGTGGAAATAAGGAAACGAAGAGGGTGAATTTATAGTAAAATATCTGATAAAGCAATCAAAATAGATGATCGCATTTAAAGTGGATCCTAATTTCCTTAATCGCCGAAGAATCAAATCTTGTATAGATTACAAAGATTTTCTTTACTCCAGAGATCAACCGTGATGACGTCAAAAGATGAGACAAATCACTATTTTCTCATTTCACTCTTTTGAGATAGCTTCACTCGTACTCTTCATAAAATCAAATTATTTTGTTTATATTACTCGGTGATGATAAAACTCTATTTATCAACTCATATTCGTCATGAAAACATTCTTAATGTTAACCATGACAACCTCGATCAAATTTCGGGGATGAAATTTCTTTAACGGGTAGGTACTATGACGACCCGCAAATTTCTGACCAAATTTAAACTCTATCTTTATATTATTCCGACACGATAAGCAAAGTTTGTTAAGTTAAATCTCAAGAATTTTAAACTTTGTACATTCATTTAACCTTGACCCAATTCCGACGATTCACGAACCATTATATAAATGAATATGATTATATATGTATATGTATATATATATATATTATAACTTGAAAACGTTAACAAAGTATTAGATGAATAATACTTTACATGAACGTATTTGTTTCAATATATTTATCGATGGAATTAGAAGATAATGTCAAATGATTGAGTTATCCGTTATATTATGATATTATTATAAGTCTTTAGGGTAAGGTCCACGTTGATTGGAGAAATCTGTTCTTTTTAACGGTATTCGGAAAAATGGTAAAGTGATTTGCATATAAGAACAATGTGTCACTTAACGAGAGTTAGTCAAAAGTTGTGGAGATTCCCTTTTAAGTTTTCAAAAGCGTGTTTTACCTTGATTGCCTCGTGTCCCTTGATAAATAAATGATTTAGTTTTCATATTATTAAAAACCTTATTTGATATAATAATTTTTATTATTTAAACGAGCCTAAACTATATAAAACGAACTTTGAAACATATTTAGTTTTGAAAAACTAAATATTATATTATTAGATAAATATTTCAATTATATATAATGTGTACAAGTTTAAGTAATGATATATATATATATATATATATATATATATATATATATATATATATATATATATATATATATATATATATATATATATATTACAAAATAAAATATTAACTTAGATGTAAAACGTTTTGAATTAAATATACTTTGAGAAGTAATGAGGAGTTGATTTATAGAAGCAAATGACCAAAACACTCAAATGATTAAGATACATCTTGAGTGATATATTTTACTAATACTCTAAGTCTATATTTTGTTAAAGGTACGAGTCACTAAATGTAAAATGCTAGTTTTCTAAAGCGTACGAAACTTCGTTTGAAAAACTGGAACCGGGTAGTCGAGTGACAACGTCCAAGACAATGAAACTAATTTTACACGTTAACTATATACGTAAATATAATATAATATTTATATAATTATATAAATTAAATATATTATATATATAATAATATAAAACGTAGCAGCCGTAAATGATTGAGGTTTGTGAGCTGGCAACATAGCCCATGCGATCGCATGGCTATGTGCCTTAAACCTCATGCGATCGCATGTGGTGGTTAGGTGGCTCAAGTCCTTTAAGTTCGATCGATTTAGTTGTGAAATTCATTTATCCATCCATCTCTCTACAAACACACACACACACACACACACACACACACACACACACACACATATATATATATATATATATATATATATATATATATATATATATATATATATATATATTATAATTAATATTATTGTTATTGTTATTATTATTAAGATTAAGATTAATATTATTATTAATCTTATTAGTATTATTAGTAGTGATGTTATGCGAGGTGTATATAAAATACTATTAAATTTTAGCAGGAAATACTATTAAATACGATACAATTTTACACAAGATATTTATTTATTTATTGAATGGATATACTTAAACCTTGCTACAACACTTATAGGCAGTGTACCTAATCGTACAGTAGTGTAGTTTTTAGTAAGTCCGGTTCGGTCCATAGGGAATCTTTTAAACAAAGCTTAACGCTATATTAGTTTTATTTTATAAAAATACAAATATATATATATATGTAATATTATTATTATAAAGGGGGGTTTTTACCGTTTAATGACCGGTTTGTCGATTTTAAAACTTTAGTCGCAGTTAAAACCAAATGTAAAATATAAATAAAAGACTTAATTTAAAGCGTAAAGTAAATAACGATAATGAAATTGCGAATAATAAAAGTGCGATAAAATAAACTTGCGATAATTAAAAAGTACGATAATTAAAAGTGCAATTAAATACAATAATAATAAATAAAAATGCGATAATTAGAAGTGCAAATAAATATAAAATAAAGGAAATTAAATATGAAATAAAAGAATTATGCTTATTTAAACTTCCGTAATCATGATGTTTGACGTGTTGATTTTAGTTTTATGCCCATGGGTTAATTGTTCTTTGTCCTGGATTATTTAATATGTCCATACGGATTTGTCCATAATAGTCCATCAGTCATAAATACAAAGAGCGAAAGCCTTCGTCAAATTATTCTTATTCCCGAAGTCAAATATTCCAACTAATTGGGGATTCGAATTGTAACAAGGTTTTAATACTTTGTTTAATGAATACACCAGGTTATCGACTGCGTGTAAACCAAGGTTTTACTACTTTGTTAACAATTACACCAATTACCCTTGAATGTAATTCACCCCTGTTTCAACAAGTCTATTAACTATTAATCCAGTTCCGTGTCCGGTAAAATGAATAATTATTGGTATTTATAGATATCCCGCCCACCGTACCCAGTCAAGCGTATGTGGTTATATATAAATACGTCGAATTATAAGTTTGTATATTAAATTAACAAGGTATTGTTTAGTTAATATAAAACCCATTAATAGCCCATAGTCTAATTTCCACAAGTGTCGTTCTTTTATCCAAACCCCAATTATGGTACAAAGCCTAATTACCCAATTTTAGTAATTAGCCCAACATCATGATTACTTCGGATTAAATAAGCATAATAATAACTTAGCTGCGAGACATTAAATTAAAAAGGTTGAACATAACTTACAATGATTAAAAATAGCGTAGCATTACACGGACATAATTTCGACTTACACCCTTACAACATTCGCTAACATACCCTTATTATTAGGATTTAAAATTAAAATTAAAATTAAAATTAAATATAAATTATATATATATATATATATATATATATATATATATATATATATATATATATATATTTACGTATAGATAGATGGATGGATATATTTTATGTTTTAAAATGATCAGAATTCGTTTGCTTTTATAGGGAGTTTCAGTTTTTGGGGCTCCGCGACTTGCGGCCCTTTCCTTCTTCAAACTCCGCGAGTCGCGGAGATCATTTTTACAGCTCACCCACATTTGGCTCTTTGTTTGCCGACGATTTATTTTATAAATATAATATATATATAATTAATATAATTAATTATATATTATATTATATTTATATATATAGTTAACTTGTAATTTTTAGTCCGTTGCGTCGAGAGTTGAGAGTTGACTCTGGTCCCAGTTCCGGATTTTCGAACGTCCTTGCGTACTATTTTATATCTTGTACTTTGCGTTTTGAATCTTGTATTCTTGTAATTTCGAGACGTTTCTTATCAATAATTGGAACCTCTTTGATTGTATTTTGTACTGTTGAGCTTTTTGGTCGTTTGCGTCTTCAATTCGTCGAATCTGTCTTTTGTCTTCACCTTTTAATATTTAAACGAATATCACTTGTAAATAGAACAATTGCAACTAAAAGCTTGTCTTTCTTGAGGAATAATACTATGAAATATATGTTCGTTTTTAGCATTATCAAATATTCCCACACTTGAGCGTTGCTTGTCCTCAAGCAATATAGTCTTGAAATACTAGAATCACTTCTTTATTCTTCACACTTTATACATCAGTGATTTCTATACGGCGGTATAAACAATGGTAGTAACGATATGGTTTACAGTCCAACATGACTATAAAAATTTAGATCCATTAAGGAAATTGGATCTTTATGAAAACATTTGATCTTTTGAAAATTAAATCTAGTTTTTACCCTAGATAAGTTTTCCGGAATAACCCTTTACCGGTGTTTGCAAATTATTTTTGTGGGTTTGGTGGGTTTCATATTTGAAAATTTTAGCTCAAAACTTATGGTTTTGTGTCACCCACTTGCTAACCTTGTATTTGGAAAGCAACACGTCCAGTTTACTTGTCCCGTATATTACCTTTCGGTAAACTACCGTCCGGTTGTAAAGGAAAGCGTTGAACAAGCAACTGTTAAGGCAATGTCCCCTGACATGCTTTTAATTATAGTCTATAACGTGTCGGACGCAATTACTATCCTTTGTAGGAGCAATAGTAAAGCTCACCCTTATAATTTATCGGTCTGGCACAAGGTCCTGTCTTTGACCATGCTATGCAACCACCGTTCTTATGGTTGACACCCGATTTAGTTCAGGTGACCTAATGAATTCCAGGTGAATTCCTAGGATTTTACGTTCAATGGTAATGAACGCATTGAAAATGGTTTTTCAGAAAACAAATCGGTTTGTAATTTTGATCAAAATATTTTCTCGTTCAGGCTCGAGTTTAGATATCATTGAATTCCATGAGTTTGTAATTCTCAATCTTTAAGGTCAATCTCAAGGATTGAGTAATATCAGGCTTAAAAGCTGATTTTTAATCTTTAAGGAGATTATCCTTTCTGGAGATCTGATTCATTAGTCTTATCAAGCTAATTTGCACGGTGCCCCCCCATTGTACGAGATAAATCCTTCTCATGGTTAGGATAAATCTGACCACTTGGCGACCCTGTTTAATGCTGAGGTCCGTGGATTTCCTGCTGATTTTAGTGATGACTTTTCTAGATTTTTCGTCAACCTACAGCTGGTCTGGATGACAACTTCCTGACCTAAATCAAGAAGCGCGTTTCTTTTTCGGAAGACTTTACTTCCTTTTAATGATGGAATTGATTCATCGTGTAGATCCATCTCTTCTTTTCTTTCATCGGGTAAAACAGTTTAGTTTAGTCCAAAGCAAAAGTATTTTCAGTTATTTGTTACAGAAATATGTGACATATGTTTTGAATAACTTGGAGAATTTTCCCACACTTGGCTTTTATTTTCCTTTTTATTGTCCTCTATTCCATTTTAAATGAATTTTAACATTTTGGTTTGTTTCTCAATTTATGTCCTTTCCGAGGTAACAATAATTTTGGTGTTAACACCTAGTTTTATCGTTCATAAATATGTATAAACATGATTTTGAGTTCATTTAGTTGAAAATTTTTTAAAAATTTTACTAGAATTGGGTAGTCAGTATATAAGACTAGGGCTGTTCTTTATTATCAGAGAGCACTAGATTCTAATACAACTACTGCTTTACTAGTATTTTTAATGGTAACCAAGTGTTTAAAATAAAAATTTTAAAATCCGAAAGAATTTAACCCCTTCCCACACTTAAGATCTTGCAATGCCCTCATTTGCAAGAAATCAGTAACAATTTAAATTATTGAGGGTGATTTGTGTGAAAATGATTAAATTTTACCAAAGTTTCCAAACATATTTGTGTTTGGTTGCTGAATGATAAATGGTGCATATCATTTGTTCATTCCGTCTTGTTGTTATTTCACATATATTTTATATCTTGTCGTCAAAATTAGTTGCTTTTGCTGAACTTAATGCCAGTCTTTGAAAATGCGTTGTTTTACCCTGTTGTGTACATAAGATAAACTGCAAACATATATACATATTTTTGAAGTTTGGTATATTACCCCACATTCAAAAATTATTGAAATCTAAGAATAAAAGTTAGAAAATTATAAAAACTATTACAATATTAACATAAGTATTAAACGTATCAACATTACAAATTACAAAATAAATAAAACTAAGTAGACTAGGGATGATACTGATACCAGTAGGGGTTCCATGCATAACCATAGGTGCTATAGAATGCTTCGGCTGGGTTATACGTAGGATACGGTGGTTGGATCTCTATAGACCAGGGAGGGAATATGGGCGATGGAGTAGGAATATAGTTTCTACCTATATGTTGGCAATAAGCTATGGTTTGGTTTTGATGAACTTGCCAATCTTCAAATGCTCTATGTCTAGCATTTTCATACTCTTGTGAAACTATAAACCTTTGCATTTCTGCCATTTCATTTCCCCCTCCTACATTACCTTGCTGTTGGTTTCTCTCAACCTGTGGATGTTTACCATTATATCGTACTGCGGCGTTATTTCGCCTCTTCAAAACTTTCGCACCATGGTATACATTTAAACCTATTGTATCTCGGGGTTCTGGTTCTTCGATTAGTAATCCCCTCGACTTATATCCACACCGAGATATTCAGCAATCAAAGTAATAAATATACCACCTCCTATTATGCTATGCGGTCTCATCCCCCTAACCATAGCTGATAAATAATAACCCACACAATAAGGTATACTTACAGCGCTTTGTGGGTCTCGAATACACATGTGGTAAAACAAATCCTGTTCATTTACCTTTTCCTTATTCTTACCTCTTTGTGTAATCGAATTAGCTAAAAACCTATGAATTACTCTTAACTCTGCTCTATCTATATCCAAATAAGAGTAATTTCCCCCTTTAAATCGGTGATGGCTAGTCATTTGACTCTATACACCATGCGTATCATAATTTTCGTCTATCTTTCTACCATTTAGTATCAACCCTCTACAATCGGCAGATGCTAACTCCTCAGGCGTATATATACGTAAAGCCTGAGCCATGTCTAGTAAAGACATGTGGTGCATCGAACCTCCTAACAAAAATCTAATAAAAGATCGATCGGTTAAACTAGCTACCCGATCATTTAATTCTATACTACACAACAATTCTTCACACCATACTTTATATACAGGTCTACGCATGTTGAATAACCGTACCCAATCGTTAAAAGTAGAATTACCATACCTCTGTGCAAGTAATTCCCTAATTGGCCCGGCCAATTCTACAGCTTCTAATGGTCCCCATTCTATGACCCTAGGTACTTCAACAGCTTTAGAATGAAGAGTATGCAAACCCCTTTGGTATTTTGGATAATCTATCCAAAGTCTGTCAAATCTCAGGTTCGGGTGCAAATCTTCCAAGTGCATATCAGAAAATGTCATGACTGGATGAGGTATTTCTTGTTTGTAGTAGTTATCCACCTCCTATTGTTCCGCATTCTCAGCAGGAGCATTGCGAGCTTGGGATGAAGATTCACCCCTTTCAGTCTGTAAAACACATCAAACACAATTTTTGTGCATCCAAATATGCATTAGTGTCAGCAAAATCATCAATTAAAATAATTACAATGACATGATCAATTTATATCAAACTTAAGCTCATTTTCATATTTTTATCAAATCTACACTTTTTCAAATAAGCATATTCGAAAATGTTCGCCAAGTTCATAAGCATTCAACTCAAATAACATGTCAAAATAATCATTATTAGCAATTAAACAAGTTTCAAATGGCATTATCTCTCAAAAATCAAGTTCATGAATTTTAGACTTGAAAAAGTCCACTTTAATTCTCAAAATCATGTTTAGGCTCAAAGTTTGGATCATTTAACTACCTAAACATGTTACACTACTTAATTTAGCAACAATTCATGACAAAAATCGGCCATAACCTGTTTATATCAAAAAGCCCCAAATTTGCTCAAGAACACAAACCCTAGATTACTCAAAATTTGAAGTTTAAGGCTTCTAATCATGTTAAATAGCATCAATCTAGGTTATACAAGCATAATACATAAACAATTTAAGCATAATTACACTAAAAAGCATCAAAATCAAATTGGGTATAAAATTGCTCAAGAACACTAATTTTCGGATTAAATGGTGTTTAGGTGTAGAAATTTACCGTTTTTCTTGAGTAATTCCTTGATAGCATCCTTCTTAACATGATTTTAGTAAAAGATTTGATGATTAACGGTCAAAAATTGTGAATTTGGGAGTGTTTTTTCGGGTTTTTCGGGTTTGTTTCGCAGTATTTGTGGTGTGGGGATGTTCAACTGATCAGTTTTTTGCATTTTATTTTTTTTCTGTATTTTGGTCCCTCCGCGAGTCGCGGTGTTTGACCCTTCAAACTCCGCGAGTCACGGAGTTTGTATTTTTTTTTTTTTTAAATATATCTTATACTAATTAAAACAATTAAGTAATTAATTTTAAAATTTTGTTTCCCTTGTTATTTAGGATGAGGTCGTTTCGGATCGATGTCCTAGTTCGTCCTTCGACAAAATTTTAAAATTTGCCTTTTTTGTAGCGATTGTTTTAAAAGCTAAGATTTTTGGTTTTTTTTAATGTTTTTGGCATACTTTAATTCAATAAGATTAAAAATAATGATAATAAAAGTTCTCGTCCCTCCCTCGGGTAAAGCAATTTCGGTTCAAAGACCTAGTCTTCAACTTACGACGAATTTTAAAAATCATATTTTTAACTTAATGAGATAAAGTAAATTTTTTGTTATTAAAAATTCACACCAAACTTAAAATAAAAATACATAAAATTCAAAATTAATAATAAAAATTTACACCAAACTTACAATTTAAAATGCATAAAAATAAAATTCATATTTTAAAAATTAAAAATTCACACCAAACTTAATTTAAAAATTCATATTATAAATTCACACCAAACTTATATTAATTTTTTCAAATATTTACAATTTTAAATATATTGATTTTTACAAAGTTTACAATATTAATTTAACATTTATATATTAATTTTAAAAACATGGTAAAAATAAAATTAAAAATCTTTTTGGCTTTTATCCCACTTTAATCAATCAAATATTATCAAAAATATGCGCTCCTCTTTTTGGTAAAGTAATTTCGGTTCCAAGACCTAATTTAACTCATGACGAATTTTTGAAATATTTTGGGTTGATTGATTAAAGATAATTATACCTTAAGAATAAACGTTAAATTTCGCATTGATGTAATAAATTTTTGTATGATATCAATAATTTCGGTCGCCAAACCTAATTTTATTTAATACCAATTTAATACTTTATAGCGAACAAATTAGCGTTTATTATCAAAAGGTTAAAAATAAAAATAAAAACAAAAAAACTATACAGACTTACCTGTGAGATAGTATTCTTAGTTATACGATCTATCCCATTCATAAGATAGTCGGTTTAATTGGTTTTCCATGGCGACATAGGCGTAACCTCGAGCATTCAGTGTTTTTTCTTCTAAACATATGAACGGTCCGTCTCTGCATAAAGTAACAAATTCGGTGTTTGAATAGGTTTGATTATTTGAACATTTACCTCCATGTGACCATTTTTCGCATTTGTGACATCTTTCTAGGTGTCGTGCTCTTCTTTTCGCTGCGGATTTTGATTTTCCTTTACCAAATTGTAACTTATTATCTTCGCATCTGGATTCTTTTCTTACTCCGTCCAATCTTTCTCTGATTACTGATACTATTTCACTCAGAAGTGTGTCATTATTACGTTTAGTGATCAAAGAGTGTAGCATTAGACCATGGTTTAGTTCACAGGCAGTCTTCATTTCGTAAAAACCTAAAAAAATAAAAATTCAGAATGGGGGGAGAAGACTAGTTCTTTAGGGTCTGGCAGGGAAAAACCATTCAAGTTCCATTTTCGAGAACTACACGAAAACAGAAAATCTAACTCTAACAGAAATACATAAGCCCCCTATACTTAGTTGAAATTGTGATTAACATTATTTTCAATTGAATCATCAACAACTTGTATATCTTTTACTTTTACTTCAATCCATTTGTTGATTTCCTCCGTAACTTTCACAAATTCAACTAACATTGCCTTTTCTTTTGACGAGAAATTGGATATTAATCGGTTATATAACTTAAAGTTTCCTTTAATCTTAGCATCGTGAATCCGTTTATAAAGTTTCTTCGTTAAACTGTTAAAAATGGGTTCATCTAATTTCGTATCATCAACAGCATTCTTTGTGATTGGATCATCATTAAGTGTTTCTTCATCTTCCCCACACTTATGCATTTTTATTGGTCTAACAGTTTTGGTTTGTGGAGATCTAAACTTTCGGTTCACAAAGGTGATCGATGTATCACCATCCCTAAGTGTCATTCTACCTTCTCTTACATCAATGAATGCCTCGGTGGTTGCTAAAAATGGGCGACCTAGAATTAGAGGAATATCAAGGTTTTCCTCCATATTAATCACTATGAAGTTTGCAACAAAGGTCAAACTTCCCACGTTAACAAGTAAATTATTTGCTATTCCAACCGGGTGTTTAATGGTTTGGTCAAATGATTGAACACCTATTTTGGTTGATTTTAATTTACCCATGCCTAATCTTTTGTATAAGGAAAGAGGCATAATATTTGCACTTGCTCCTAAATCTGCGAGTCCATTATATACAACACCATCATTAAGCAAGAAAGAAATGATAAATTCACCCGGGTCTCCTGCTTTAGTAAGTCGAGTTGGTTTGTAAACCTTTTTCGGGTATTCTTTCCTTGGTTCTTTCACTTCTATTTGAATTTCTTGTTCACATTTATCTTCGTTTCTTGGAATGGGAGGTTTGTATAAGAATTCTTCTTCATCACTCAAATTTGAATCCTCCTTATATTCTAATTTTGATTTTTCATATGTTATTGATAACATATTTATGTTTTCATTTTGAAGGTTTTCTTGGGTGGTGAAATTATGATTAACTTCATTGTCAACTTCCATCGGACCATGTATGTAATGTTTAACTCTGTGACCATTAACTTTAAATTCAATCCCATTTGAATTTATTAATTCTATCGTTCCGTATGGGAAAACTCTTTTGACTATGAATGGTCCAGACCATCTTGATTTCAATTTTCCAGGAAATAGCTTGGATCGTAAATTGAAAAGAAGAACTCTGTCTCCTTCTTTAAATTCTTTTGAACTTCTGATTCTTTTATCATGCCATTTCTTCGTTCTTTCTTTATAGATTAACGAATTTTCGTATGCTTCATGTCTTAATTCTTCTAATTCGTTTAGTTGACTTAATCGTAGACGTTCAGCTTCATTAAATCAAGATTACATGTCTTCAAAGCCCAAAATGCTTTGTGTTCAATTTCTACTGGAAGATGACATGCTTTTCCATAAACAAGTCTAAAAGGTGTGGTTCCAATTGGAGTTTTGTAGGCTGTTTTAAAAGCCCAGAGTGCATCCTCCAATTTAATGGACCATTCCTTCGGATTTGATCCTACGATTTTCTCTAGAATACGTTTTAAAGCTCGGTTGGTATTTTCAACTTGTCCACTTATTTGTGGATGATATGCAGTGGAGATTTTATGAGTTACTCCATATCTTTTGAGAACTTTCTCAAGTTGATTATTACAGAAATGAGTACCCCGATCACTTATTAAAGCTTTCGGTGTTCCAAACCTTGCAAAAAGACGTTTTAAAAAGTTGACTACAACTCGTGCATCGTTAGTTGGGAGAGCTTGTGCTTCCGCCCATTTAGATACATAATCAATGGCTACGAGAATATAGAGATTATTATGAGATTTTGGAAATGGACCCATAAAGTCAATACCCCAAATGTCAAATACTTCACATACTTGGATGACATTTTGTGGCATTTCATCACGTTGACTTATTTTTCTGGCCCTTTGACAAGCATCACAGGATTTGCAAAGAAGGTGTGCGTCTTTGTAAATTGTAGGCCAATAGAATCCAGCATCATAAACTTTTCTTGCTGTTAATTGAGGCCCATAGTGCCCTCCTGTTGGTCCTGTGTAACAATGGTTTAAAATTTTACTAGCTTCATCTCCAAATACACATCGGCATATTATTCCATCGGGACAACTTTTAAACAGATGTGGATCTTCCCAAAAATAGTGTTTTATATCACTGAAGAATTTCTTTCGTTTTTGGTACGATAATCCTTTTTCAAGGAATCCACATACTAAGTAGTTTGCATAATCTGCAAACCATGGTATTTCATTATAATCTATCTTCAATAGATATTCATCAGGAAAGTTGTCTTGTATGGCCGATTCATTTAGAACTTCTAATTCGGGATTTTCAAGACGAGAAAGATGATCAGCGGCGAGATTTTCTGCTCCTCTTTTATCTCGGATTTCAATATCGAACTCTTGTAAGAGTAAGATCCAACGGATTAATCTTGGTTTGGCATCTTGTTTCGAAAATAGGTATCTAAGAGCAGAATGGTCGGTATAGACCACCGTTTTTGCTAGAACGAGATATGATCGAAATTTGTCAAAAGCAAGGACAATAGCAAGGAGTTCTTTTTCAGTAGTTGTATAGTTCGTTTGTGCTCCTTGTAACGTCTTACTAGCATAATATATAGGTTGAAATCGTTTTTCAATCCTTTGTCCTAAAACGGCTCCCATTGCAAAATCACTTGCATCGCACATTAGTTCAAACGGTAGATTCCAATTTGGTGTTATCATGATCGGTGCATTAGTGAGTTTCTCTTTAAGAATATTAAAAGATTTGATACATTCATTCGAAAAGATGAATGGAGCATCCTTTTCTAGGAGTTTATTCATAGGAGTAGCAATTTTAGAAATTTTTTTATGAAACGTCGATAAAAACCGGCATGCCCTAGAAAACTCCTAACTCCTCTAACATTGGTGGGATGTGGAAGTTTAGCAATTATATCTACTTTAGCTCTATCCACTTCAATTCGTTCTTTTGAAATTTTATGTCCAAGAACGATGCCTTCTTTAATCATGAAATGGCATTTCTCCCAATTAAGTACTAGATTTGATTGTTCGCATCTAATAAGAATTCGTTCCAGATTAACTAGACATGATTCAAATGTATCACCGAAGACTGAAAAGTCATCCATGAAAACTTCCATGCATTTTTCTATCATTTCGTGAAAAATCGCCATCATACACTTTTGAAAGGTTGCAGGGGCATTGCAAAGTCTAAATGGCATGCGTTTGTAAGCAAAAGTACCATAAGGGCACGTGAATGTGGTTTTCTCTTGATCTTCGGGTGCTATTGGAATTTGAAAATATCCAGAAAATCCATCAAGAAAACAATAGTAACTATTTCCGGCTAATCTTTTCAACATTTGATCAATGAAAGGTAAGGGAAAGTGATCTTTTCTGGTGGCGTCATTTAATTTTCTATAATCAATACACACACGCCATCCTGTTACAGTCTTAGTAGGAATAAGCTCATTTTTCTCATTTGTAATGACAGTCATGCCACCCTTCTTAGGCACGCATTGAACTGGGCTTACCCATGAACTATCAGAATTTGGATAAATTAAACCTGCATCTAGCAGTTTAATAATCTCTTTCTTAACTACATCTTGCATATTAGGATTTAGTCTTCGTTGGCGTTGCACATACGTTTTATGACCTTCTTCCATAAGGATTTTATGTGTGCAATACGAAGGACTTATTCCTTTAATATCATGAATCTTCCATGCAATGGCTGGTTTATGAGCTTTCAACACAGAAATGAGTTGTGATTTCTCATTTTCAGTAAGAGAAGACGATATTATTACAGGTAATTCAGATTCACCATGTAAATAAGCGTATTCCAAATGGTTTGGAAGTGGCTTTAACTCTAATTTCGGTGGTTCTTCTATCGATGATTTATATCGATATCTGTCTTCTTCTTTTAGCATTTGAATTTCTTCTGTTGTTGGTTCATATCCATTAGCTATAAGTGTAGCTAACATTTCAGCTTCATCAATTGGTTCATTACCTTCTCCTAAAGAACATTCTCCTGTTCCTTGTAATTCTGGAAATTCTTCTAACAATTCTGCATGTGCATCTATAGTTTGAATATAATAACATGTATCATCTGCAGATTGTGGTTGTTGCATTGCTCTATCAACTGAAAAGGTAACACTCTCATCCTCTATACTTAGGGTCAATTTCTTACCGAACACGTCTATCATTGCTTTAGCCATGTTTAAGAATGATCTTCCTAATATGAGAGGAACTTGAGAATCTTCTTCCATGTCCAGAACAACAAAATCTACTGGAAATACTAAAGTACCAACTTTAACTAGCATGTTCTCCATTATCCCTCTAGGATATTTTATTGATCGATCGGCTTGTTGTATACTTATTCTTGTTGGTTTCAATTCTCCAAGGTCTAGTTTAGCGTATAGTGAATACGGCATTAGATTTATACTAGCACCTAAGTCTGCCAATGCTTCTATTGAACTAAGACTACCCAGAAAACATGGAATTGTGAAACTTCCTGGATCAGATAGTTTTTCTGGTATCTTATTCAACAGCACTGCTGAACAATTAGCGTTCATAGTAACAGGAGTTCTTCCATTTTCTTTCTATTTGTGATTAGATCTTTCAAGAATTTAGCATATCTAGGCATTCCTGAAATCACATCAATGAAAGGAAGATTTACATTTATCTATTTAAACATATCCAAGAATTTGGATTGCTCGGCTTCAAGTTTCTCTTTCTTCATTTTACTCGGGTAAGGAAGTGGTGGTTGGTATGGTTTAACATAAGGTTTATCCTTAACTGTGTTATCTTCATTAACCTTTTCAATTACCGGTTCTTTTTGCTTATCTTGATCAGGTTGTGGTTCTTGTGGAGTAGGAATAGCTTCATCAGAAGTTACAGGTATTTCAGGTGGTTTAAGTGTTGTACCACTTCTTGTGGTAATGACTTTAGCTGTTTCATTCCGGGGGTTAGCATTTGTATCGCTAGGTAAACTTCCCGGTTTTCTTTCACCTATTAATCTTGCTAGGTTACTTACTTCTTGTTCCAAGTTTTGAATAGAAGCTTGTTGATTTCTAAATGCTTGAGTATTTTGTTCATTAGTTTGTTTCTGAGATGTGAAAAACTGCGTCTGAGTTTCAACTAGCTTCGTCATCATATCTTCTAAATTCGGCTTTTTATCATCGGGTTGTGGTGGTTTGTTTTGAAAATTAGGTCTTTGCTGGTTGTAAATATTATTAGATACTTGTTGATTGCTAGGACCTTGTTGGTTGTTGTATGGAATATTTTGGTTATAGTTCTGATTTTGATTGTAAATCGGTCTTGGCGGTTGATAATTATTCTGATAATTATTTCCAGGCCTTTGGTTTAGATATGAAACATTCTCTCTTTGTTCCATTATTAATTCAATACTGAGACAATATTTTGTCAAATGTGGTCCTCCACACTGCTCACAACTAATTCGTATTGAGTGAATATCCTTAGTCATCTTTTCCATTCGTCTCTCCACAGCATCTATCTTTGCGGAAATGGAATCTAAGTCATGGCTAGAATCGGCTCTAGCTGCTTTAGATGATCTAACGATATCTTTTTCTTGGTGCCACTCATGTGAGTGGGAAGCGGTGTTATCAATAATTTTGTAAGCATCAGTTTCTGTTTTCTTCATAATAGAACCACCAGCTGCTATATCTATGTCTTTCCTTGTAGTGATGTCGCATCCTTGGTAGAATATTTGTACTATTTGACAGGTGTCTAAACCATGTTGCGGACATCCTCTTAATAACTTTCCAAATCTTGTCCACGCCTCATATAGAGTTTCATTTAGCTTCTGTGTGAACGTAACAATTTCTCCTTGAAGTCTTACGGCTTTAGATGCCGGAAAGAATTGTTTAAGAAAATTTTCAACTAAAACGTCCCATGTATCAATCGCCCCTTCAGGTAACGATTCCGACCAATCTTTGGCTTCTCCCTTTAAAGTCCAGGGAAATAACATGAGATATATCTATTCATCCTCAACTTCTCTTATTTTAAATAGAGTGCAGATCCTATTAAAGGTACGAAGATGTTCATTTGGATCTTCCTTCGGCGCACCACTAAATTGGCATTGATTAGTCACCATGTGTAGAATTTGTCCTTTGATTTCATAATCTGGCACATTAATGTCTGGATGAGTAATTGCGTGACCTTGGCCAGTGCGTTTAGCTCTCATTCGGTCTTCCATACTTAAAGGTTCCAGATTCTCCATAATTGAATTTGTTGAATCGGAATCACTAGAGGATTCTGATTTAATGGTTTGTTCCTCAACAATCTCTGTTTGAATGATTGGTGGTTCCGACGGAAAATTTAATGGTTCAGGATCTATGAATCGTCCCTGAATATTCTCCGGATTCTCAATTGTGAGGTCGGGTTCAAAAAATGGATTATCGGAAATTTGAACTGGAGTACTTGGTCGACTGGATGACGATTCTAAAGAAAAATCAACGGCGGTAATTTTTGCTAAATGTCTTGATCTAGTTACAGGTGGTGAACGTACAAAAGGTGGTGAACGTCTTGCTCGGTGCATTCACTGAATATCCTATTAGTTTTTTTTAAAAAGAAAGAAAAATTATATAAGTTATCCAATCAATAGACTTTTCTGATTTTGCCCACGTTTCGAATAGCCAAAAGATGCAGCAGAGGGGCAGGATTCGGTTGGTCTCAATATAATTGAGGACTATTTGGCTCCAATAACCCGGTCCACGTACAAATCCAACTATTACTACGAACCAGAAAATTTTGATGTCTATCAATTTAACCAATTAAAATAAATTTTCGTAATTTTAAGAAATTTAGATAAGAAGTAGAATAAAAATCTATGTCCTAAAACTAGAATAGCGAGAAATAAGAAAGAAAAAGAGCGTGTCGAAAAAGGTCGAAAAGAAAAGGGTTGAAAAATAAAAGGCGTAGGAAAATAAGAAATAAAAAGAAATGACTTATAGAACTTAAAAACACTCGACTAACCCAACCTTATTACTATCACTAACTTAAAATTATAATCGCAAATTGAGATTACTAATTGGAATGATAATTGATACATAGGTAAAAGGTGTCTAAAAATATTAAAGCTTACAACAAAAACTATATCCCTAATGGCAATATCTTAAAAAGAAACTAAAACTTAAAAAGGCGTCGCAAAATTCTAAAGTACCTAAATTTTAGTCTAAAGAAAAAGCACTTAAGGAATTTTACGGCAAAGCCTAAAAATCTAGAAGTAAAAAAATAACTATCGCAAAAACTAAGTTTAAAACTAAAAACTAGCGAAAAATACAAATATTACGCTAAAACAATTAAAAAGGGCAAAATATAAAAATATACTAAAAGTTGTAAAAAGTACAATTTTTATAAAAATATTATTTTTATATTATTTATTTTATAACACTATTACTTTTATATATATAAATAAAACTAATTAAAAATAATTATTACAAATTAATTAAATCTTAAACTAAATAATAAATTAATTAACCCTAAATACTAATTAATTAATAATAATAATTAAAACTCCGTAATAAATGCCAAATTAGGGTTGCTGTGTGCCCGTGTCAGACGGCTCCGCGAGTCGCGGTATTTTCTTCTTCAAACTCCGCGAGTCGCGGGATATGAAAATTTAGATGATAGGCTGGTTTCGTCAGGTTTCGTTTTACTTTTTTTTTATATTTTCTGTTTAAATATTTAAATAAAATATTTATAAAAACTAAATAAAAACTTATGTTTTAAAAACTAAAATAAAAATAGAAATACTTTATAATAAAAATCTTAAAACTAGATTTATATATTTATTTATTTTTTTTTCAGTTTTTAATTTTATGTTCTAAATAAACACAAAATATTTAAATAAAACTTATATTTTTATAAAATAAAAATAAAGAAACTTTATAAAACTTAAATATTGAATAAACTCTTAAAAATATTTATATTTTTGTTTTTCTTTTCTATGTTTTCGAATATTTAAAACGTATTTTTACAAAAACGTATTTTTATAAAAGTAAACTAAAAATAAAAATCTTTTTTTTTTTTTAAATATTTAGCGTTGCGCTTCCGGCTTTTAAGATCCCCGGCAGCGGCGCCAAAAATAACTTGATGTTATGCGAGGTGTATATAAAATACTATTAAATTTTAGCAGGAAATACTATTACATACGATACAATTTTACACAAGATATTTATTTATTTATTGAATGGATATACTTAAACCTTGCTACAACACTTATAGGCAGTGTACCTAATCGTACAGTAGTGTAGTTTTTAGTAAGTCCGGTTCGGTCCACAGGGAATCTTTTAAACAAAGCTTAACGCTATATTAGTTTTATTTTATAAAAATACAAATATATATATAAGTAATATTATTATTATAAAGGGGGGGTTTTTACCGTTTAATGACCGGTTTGTCGATTTTAAAACTTTTGTCGCAGTTAAAACCAAATGTAAAATATAAATAAAAGACTTAATTTAAAGCGTAAAGTAAATAACGATAATGAAATTGCGAATAATAAAAGTGCGATAAAATAAACTTGCGATAATTAAAAAGTACGATAATTAAAAGTGCAATTAAATACAATAACATTAAATAAAAATGCGATAATTAGAAGTGCAATTAAATATAAAATAAAGGAAATTAAATATGAAATAAAAGAATTATGCTTATTTAAACTTCCGTAATCATGATGTTTGACGTGTTGATTTTAGTTTTATGCCCATGGGTTAATTGTTCTTTGTCCTGGATTATTTAATATATCCATACGGATTTGTCCATAATAATCCATCAGTCATAAATACAAAGAGTGAAAGCCTTCGTCAAATTATTCTTATTCCCGAAGTTAAATATTCCAACTAATTGGGGATTCGAATTGTAACAAGGTTTTAATACTTTGTTTAATGAATACACCAGGTTATCGACTGCGTGTAAACCAAGGTTTTACTACTTTGTTAACAATTACACCAATTACCCTTGAATGTAATTCACCCCTGTTTCAACAAGTCTATTAACTATTAATCCAGTTCCGTGTCCGGTAAAATGAATAATTATTGGTATTTATAGATATCCCGCCCACCGTACCTAGTTAAGCGTATGTGGTTATATATAAATACGTCGAATTATAAGTTTGTATATTAAATTAACAAGGTATTGTTTAGTTAATATAAAACCCATTAATAACCCATAGTCTAATTTCCACAAGTGTCGTTCTTTTATCCAAACCCCAATTATGGTACAAAGCCTAATTACCCAATTTTAGTAATTAGCCCAACATCATGATTACTTCGGATTAAATAAGCATAATAATAACTTAGCTACGAGACATTAAATTAAAAAGGTTGAACATAACTTACAATGATTAAAAATAGCGTAGCATTACACGGACAGAATTTTGACTTACACCCTTACAACATTCGCTAACATACCCTTATTATTAGGATTTAAAATTAAAATTAAAATTAAAATATAAATTATATATATATATATATATATATATATATTTACGTATAGATAGATGGATAGATATATTTTATGTTTTAAAATGATCAGAATTCGTTTGCTTTTATAGGGAGTTTCAGTTTTTGGGGCTCCGCGACTTGCGGCCCTTTCCTTCTTCAAACTCCGCGAGTCGCGGAGATCGTTTTTACAGCTCACCCACATTTGGCTCTTTGTTTGCCGACGATTTATTTTATAAATATAATATATATATATATATATATATATATATATATATATATATATATATATATATATATATATATATATATATATATATATATATATATATATATATATATATATATATATATATATATATATATATATATATATATAATTAATATAATTAATTATATATTATATTATATGTATATACATAGTTAACTTGTAATTTTTAGTCCGTTGCGTCGAGCGTTGAGAGTTGACTCTGGTCCCGGTTCCGGATTTTCGAACGTCCTTGCGTACTATTTTATATCTTGTACTTTGTGTTTTGAATCTTGTACTCTTGTAATTTCGAGACGTTTCTTATCAATAATTGGAACCTCTTTGATTGTATTTTGTACTTTTGAGCTTTTTGGTCGTTTGCGTCTTCAATTCGTCGAATTTGTCTTTTGTCTTCACCTTTTAATATTTAAACGAATATCACTTGTAAATAGAACAATTGCAACTAAAAGCTTGTCTTTCTTGAGGAATAATACTATGAAATATATGTTCGTTTTTAGCATTATCAAGTAGTATTAGGAGTAACTAGTATTAGTATTTACATAAAATACTACGACGAGGTTCTGCTCGCGTGTTTTCAAAACGGATTTTATGAGCGGGATAGAGCTAAGGAAATTATGAGTTATAGATATGGAGGTTATGGGTAAAGTTCATGGGTATGCTCGTGAGGCCAATTTAGTGTTTACCATCTCCGTCGCATCTACGTACTTTCTTGCAATATTGAACCTCAATATTGATACGTGAGCACTCATAACTTAACTTTTATATATTTATAGTGTATCCCTGATTAGTGCTCGAGTATATATGATTATGCATGCTTGTATATTTAATTTTGTCGTTAGATAGTTTAGGATAAATTACGAACTTGATACATATGCGACTGAGATAAGGTATATGATATGCATGTCGTTGGAAAGCTGTTGAAAAATTATTAACTTATCATTTAGAAGTCGTTTGATTTCGATGAACGGATTTAAAGATATGGTCAACTGAATTATTATTGATTTTAGTATTATTATTGTTAAAATGATTATTGTTACTATCGTCGTTATTATTATTATCCAATAATCATTATTATTATTATTATTATTATTATTATTATTATTATTATTATTATTATTATTATTATTATTATTATTATTATTATTATTATCATTATCGTTATCAATATAGGTATTATCATTAAAATTGTTATTATTGCTTTCGTTATTTCTAAAAATTATCATTTTTACAAAAACTATCATTTTATTATTTTTATCATTATTATTATTATTAAAAGTATCATTAATATTAAAACTATCATTTTTTAATAGAAATATGATTGTTAATATAAAATATCATTATTATTGTTATTATTATTATTATCATTTTAGTATTATTATTATTAAAATTATCATTTTAAATAGAATTATTATTTTCATATAAAATACTAATATTATTATTATAGTTAAAATTAAAGAGAATCATTATTATTAAAAATTATCATTTTGAATAGAAGTATTATTTTAAAATATTATTATTGATAACGTTAATATAAAATAAATAGTTATTTTTAAAATTATTATGTTTGTTAAAAAATAATACTTTAAATCTTAAAACTTATATTTTTCATTATCAATTTTGTTAATATTATTAATAACAACAATATTATTATTGTTATTATCATTAACCTGAATATAATATTTTTATCAAAAATATTATTATTATAACATTAGTATTACTACGAAAGAGTATTATTTATTATCAAGATTATTATTATCATTATTAAATCTAAATATTATTATTATTATTATTATTATTATTATTATTAAAAATAATTAATATTATTTTAGTTATTATTATTATTATCAAATAAATAGGTGATACAAAGATATTTTATTCACACACGAGATAATTACATTTCACAATATTTTTATGATATTATGAAACTTTATCCAAAAGTATATTTTTATCGTATATAGATTTTAATATAAATTTTTATAAATAATTTGTATTATTTACTATAATAAAAATTGATAGATATATTTAAATATATAAATTGCCTATATTTAAGTTATATAATAAACATGAATAAGATTTTGTAAAACATCTTGGGTCAAATTGACTTTTGTTGACTTTTGCATATCGATCTCGAGCATTAGGATTGTGATACACTATGACCTGACCTAAATTGTTAGACAGATATTGACCAACATATAAATATATATACTTAATATAGGTTCGTGAATCCAAGGACAACCTTGCACTTGTTCAGTGCCATCATATGCATTATTGCTACGAAATACAATTTTGTGAGTTTCATTTGCTCCCTTTTTTAATGCTTTTGTAATATATATTTTTGGGACTGAGAATACATGTGCTGCTTTTATAAATGTTTTACGAAATAGACACAAGTACTTAAAATTTCATTCTATGGTTGGATTATTAAACCGAATATCACCCCTTTTAGCTTGGTAACCTAAGAATTGGGCAGACAAGAGGTTCTGTTCCTAATTGACGCGAATCCTAAAGATAGATCTATTGGGCCTAACAACCCCCATTCAGGTTATGGATGGCTTTAGTACTTCGAGATTATATTAGACAGACGAGAGGTTCTGTTTAGGGATATTTTATTCATTAAAGTTAATGTCAGTTACCAGATTATATTATCACTTTTCTACACTAATCACCCTCATGAATTTATAATTATAGTCTAATTTCATGCAAATGAGGGCATTGCATGATCTCAAGTGTGGGGAAGGGTTATAAATTCTCTCGGGTTTACACTTAGTTTAATTGCCAAATTTTGTGAAAATTTGAAAAATTTTCAACTAAATGAATTCAAAATCATGTTTATACATATTTATGAACGATAAAACTAGGTGTTAATGCCGAAATTATTGTTACCTCGGAGAGAACATAAATGGAGAAACAACCCAAAACGCTTGAATTCATTTAAAATGGAATAAAGGAGAATAAAAAGGCAAAGAAAAATAAAAGCTAAGTGTGGAAAGAATTTACCAAATTCTTTAAAACATATATCACATATTTTGTACAAGATTATTGCAGGTACTTTTGCTTTGGACTAAACTAATCAGTTTTACCCAATTTACTGTAATATATTTGAAAGAAAGAAGGATCTACACGATAAATCATTTCTATCATTAAAAGGAAGTAAAGTCTTTCGAAAAAGACACGCGCTTCTTGATTTAGGTCAGGAAGTTGTCGTCCAGACCAGCTGTAGGTTGGAAAAAAATCTAGAAAAGTCATCTCTAAAATCAGCAGGAAATCCACGGACCTCAGCATCAAACAGGGTCGCCAAGTGGTCAGACTTATCCTAGCCATGAGAGGATCTGTCTAGTAAAATGGGGAGGGCGTCGTGCAAATTAGCTTGATAAGACTAATGATTCAGACCCCCAGAAAAGGATAATCTCCTGAAAGATTAAAAATCAGCTTTTAAGCTTGATATTACTTAATCATTGAGATTGACCTTAAAGATTGAGAATTACAAACTCATGGAATTCGATGATATCTAAACTCGAGCTTGAACGAGAAAATATTTTGATCAAATTAAAACCGATTTGTTTTCTGAAAACCTATTTTCAATGCGTTCATTACCATTGAACGTAAAATCCTAAGAATTCACCGAAATTCATTAGGTCACCTGAACCAAATCGGGTGTCAACCGTAAGAACAGTGGTTGCATAGCATGGTCGAAGACAGGACCTTGTGCCAGACCAAAAAAATTATAGGGTGATTTTTACTATTCTCCTACAAAGGATAGTAATTGAATCCGACACGTTGTGGACAATGAACGTCTGCATGTCATTAGACATTGCCTTAACAGTTGCTTGTTCAATGCTTTCCTTTACAACCGGATGGTAGTTTACCGAAAGGTAATATACGGAGCAAGTATACTGGACGTGTGTTTTCCTAATACAAGGTTAGCAAGTGGGTGACACAAAACCGCAAGTTTTGAGCTAAAATTTTAAAATATGAAACCCACAAAACCCACAAAAATATTTTGCAAACACCGGTGAAGGGTTATTCTGGAAAACTTATCTAGGGTAAAAGCTAGAATGAATTTTCAAAAGATCAAATGTTTTCATAAAGATCCAATTTCCTTAAGGATCTAAATTTTCATAGTCACGTGGGACTTTAAACCGCCTTTCAAATGTGCACTTTGCTTTGGAAACAGAAAGTAAATCGGCTATTTGATTGCAAGTGTCGTTGACCTAAACCCGAGGCAACTGTGGATGGCACACCCACCTTTAACCATGGTTCTATTGTTACTATCATTGTTTATACTGCCGTATCAAAATCACTGATGTATAAAGTGTGAGAATAAAAAAATGATTCGAGTGAAGTGTGATTTTATTTCAAGTTCTGTATTGCTTGAGGACAAGCAACGTTCAAGTGTGGGGATATTTGATAGTGCTCCAAATGAACATATATTTGGTCGCAATATCATCCCAATATGTAAAGTTTTTAGTTGCAATTGTTCTAATTCTAAGTAATATTCGTTTAAATAAATAAGTGCGAAGACTGAAGACGCAAATGAAGATTTGAAGACGTAAATGACCAAAAAGCTCAAATGTACAAGATACAATCCAAGTGGTTCAATTTATTGATGAGAAACGTCTAAAAATTACAAGAGTACAAGTCGTGGAACGCAAAGTACAAGATATCTAAGCACACAAAAAGACGTTCGAAAATCCGGAACCGAGACATAAACCAGGTGTAAACGAGCGAGACATCGGAGCTAAAATTACTAGTCAACTATGCACAAGAATATAATATAATATATATAATTATATAAAATTATATATAATATATTATATATTATTAAAATCGAGCAGCCCACGTTTTGAAAAGCAAAAATATCTGTCCCAGCTGGCCATGTGATCGCATGGCCTGGAAGCACAAATCACATGCGATCGCATGGCCCAGAATCCTGGCCAGTTCCTATAAATTGCAATGTTTTCAGCCGAATTTTACACACTCTTTTCATTCCTTCTTCTGTAAACATAAAAATATTTATATTATAATTTTAATATAAGTTAATTTTAATAATAAAGTTATGGTTTAGTTGAGTTATTGTAAGAAATGTTTTACTGGTTTTAAGTCGAAACTCTGTCCGGGTAACGCTACGCGATAAATAATCACTTTAAGCTATGTTCTTCCTTTTTAAATTAATGTCTCGTAACTAAGTTATTATTATGCTTATTTTAGCCGGAGTAATTGTGATGTTGGGCTAAATATTAAGATGGGGTTATTGGATTTTGTACCATAATTTGGGTTTGGACAAAAGACCGACACTTGTGAACATTGGACTATGGACTATTAATAGATGGGGGGTATTGTCTAATTGAATGACAACTCATTGGAATCTGTCGAACCCATCTTTAAATTAGTTAATCTAATAATTATTAAATGATTATGCATGTCCTATTTAGTGATGTTTATACGACATCTTTTACAAACAATTTAATTTAATTAATTGGATTGGGTAATTTATTATTCATTATGGCCAAGTGAATAAATTAATGTATCATGGACTAATTATAACAGGGGTGGATTACATACAAGGGTAATTGGTGTAATTGTTAACAAAATATTAAAACCTTGGATTACACGCAGTTGATAACCTGGTGTAATTATTAACAAAGTATTAAAACCTTGTTACAGTTTAAATCCCTAATTAGTTGGAATATTTGACTTCGGGAATAAGGTTAATTTGACGAGCATTTTATAATTATGACCGATGGACTATTATGAACAAAAACCAAATAGGTATCAAATAAGCCAGGACAAAGGACAATTAACCCAGAGTAATAAATTAAAAGCAAAACGTCAACATCATGGTTACGGAAGTTTAAATAAGCATAATACTTTTATTTCATATTTCATCGTACCTTTATTTACTGTCATTTTAATTACTGCAATTTACTTTATCGCAATTTAAATTCTGTCATTTATATTATCGTCATTTACCTTACGCTTTATTTAAAATCAACAAACCGGTCATTAAACGGTAAAAACTCCCTTTTATAATAATAATACTTATATATATATATATATATATATATATATATATATATATATATATATATATATATATATATATATATATATATATATATATATATATATATATATATATATATATATATATATATATATATATATAGTTGTTTAAAATATAGTACGTAATCGCTAGCTCCCTGTCGAACGAACCAGACTTACTAAAAACTAAACTACTCTACGATTATGTATACTGCTGATAAGTGTTATAGCAAGGTTTAGGTATATCCACTCTATAAATAATTAAAACTTGTGTAATTTGTATCGTATTTCGTATTAAAAATAATTGTATTTCGTACTACACCTCGCACACATCAAGTTTTTGGCGCCGCTGCCGGGGACTCGGTGAAAAACGCTTTATTATAACTATATTTTTGTAAAAGTATATTATTTATTATTTTGTAAAAATATTTTGTATTAATCATAAGTTATTATAAAAAAATTATAATATATATATATATATATATTAAGATTTTATATATAATATTAACAAGTACTTTTATTTTTAGGTTTTAAAATATAAGTTTATTTTAAATTTATATAAATATTTTGTAATATATTAGAAAATTAAAATCATAAAAATAAATAAAATAGAAAACGGGCCAAGTACTGTAGCAGCCCAAACATTCGGCCTGTTATTCAAAGCCATGCGTTCGCATGGACAGAAGCCTTGACCTCCATGCGATCGCATGGAGTGACTTGACTGGTCTGAATCATTCGTCTGACAGTTTAGGGTTTATATAATAATTATAACTAGTCCGGGTCCAGCCCGAGCGATGCGGCGGGGGTTTTTGGCCTGCGTATTCATATTTAACGTAGCTTTATGTATTTACATAAGGGAAAACGATCCAGGTGTTAAGCGCCGTTGTTGGTGTTGTCGTCTTTACTGTTTTTTAAAATCTGTCCGGTTTGAACGTAGTTAGTTTCGTTTTGTTGATAAAATTATTTCGAGTCTGACGGTGCTGGCGAAAAAAAATATAACTCGCGGCGAGCAGGAAGATACGGGCTGTCGTCGTTTTTAGTGTTTTTTAAAAAGTGTCCGTTTCAAACGTACTTTTTATTGTTTTGTTCATAAAATTATTTCAGTATGACGCTCATGTCGAAAAAATTTAACTCGCGGCGAGCGGAAAGATATGGGCTGTCGTTGTGTTTAGCGCTTTTTGAGAAGTGTCCGTTTCGCGCATAGTTAGCCCCGTTGGGATCGTGAGTGTTTTTCGAGTTGAACGGTGATTTCGGAAAAATTTAACCCGCACCGAGCGAGAAGATAGGGCCCGTTAAAAATTCGGGTGAAGTTAGTTTATTTTATTTTAATAAAATTATATATTTACATTTTCTACCCCTAAAATAGTGTAAAGTTAAGGGGTCGTTATGTAAGTTGAATCGAATTTGAGGGGTCGTCTGTAGTGTGAACGCAAAAGCAAAACGACAATAAGGTAAAACTAAAACTACATCTTTTGCCATGCCTTTTAGTAATATAGGGTTAATTAATTAATTTAATTAGGGTTTATTAGTTTAATATTTATTTTTTAGTTTTAATATTTAATTTGTTATTTTAAGTTTAAATATAATTATTAAATATATAGATTAATACTTTTATATAATATAAAAATAATATTTTTATAAAATTTGTATTTTTATCATTTTATTTTATATTTTGTATCTTTTTATCGTTTATTCGTAGTCTTTAATATTTGTCGTTCGTAATATTAATTTCGTAGTTATAGATTTGCCGTAGATTTTTAGCTTTTAAGACTTTGCCGTAAAATCCCTTAAGTGCTTTTTCTTTAGATTAAGATTTAGGCGCTTTAAAATTTTGCGACGCAGTTTTTAGATTTTAGTGCATAATTAAGTTATTGCCGTTTTGAATATAGAATTCCTTTTAAGCCTTAATACCTTTAGGCGCAACTTTTAAGATTTAGTATTTAGACTTTTAAGTTTCGACGTTTTTCTTTCTTATTTTTATTTTTCGACGTTTTTCGACGCATTTCTTTTTCTTTTTCTTTTCTACGCTCTAGTTTTTAGGACATAGATTTTTATTTCAAAATATCGACGAAAAATTATTTTAAGCGGTTAAATTAATAGACATCCAAATTTTTCTGGTTTGTAGTAATAGTTGGATTTGTTAGTGGCGAGTTGTGGGCTTCCGATTTAAAGGGTCCTCGCTACCTGCTGCATCTATTGGCTATTCGAAGCGTGGGTAAAATCAGAAAAGTCTATTAATTTGATAACTTATATAATTTTTATTTTTATAACTAATAGGATATTCAGTGAATGCACCGAGCAAAACGTTCACCACCTTTCATACGTTCACCACCTGTAACCAGATCAAGACATGTAGCCAATATTGTCGCCGTTAATTTTTCTTTAGAATCATCATCTAGTCGAACAAGTTCTCCAACTCAAATTTCCGATAATTCATTTTTTGAACCCGACTTCACAATTGAGAACCCAGAGGATATTCAAGGACAATTCCAAGATTCTGAACCACTAATCATTCCTCCTGAACCAAAAACCGTTAAATCAGAATCTTCTAGTGATTCGGATTCAACAATTTCAAATATGGAAATAACGGAACCTCTAAGTATGGAAGATCGAATGAGAGCCACACGCACGTGCCAAGGTCACGCCATTATTAAGCCAGATGTTAATGCGCAGATTATGAAATCAAAGGACAAATCCTACACATATTAACTAATCAATGCCAATATATTGGTACGCCAAAAGAAGATCCAGACGAACATCTTCGAACCTTTAATAGGATTTGTAATCTATTCAAAATCAGAGAAGTTGAGGATGAACAGATCTATCTCATGTTGTTTCCCTGGACATTAAAGGGAGAAGCCAAAGATTGGTTAGAATCGTTACCTGAAGGAGCGATTGACACATGGGATGTTTTAGTTGAGAAATTTCTTAAAAGATTCTTTCCGGCATCTAAAGCCGTGAGACTTCAAGGAGAAATTGTTACGTTCGCGCAAAAGCCAAATGAAACATTATATGAGGCGTAGACAAGATTCGGAAAATTGTTGAGAGGATGTCCTCAACACGGTTTAGACACTTGTAAAATAGTGAAAATATTCTACCAAGGATGCGATGTTGCTACACGAAAACACATCGACACATCAGCTGGTGGTTCCATTATGAAGAAAACCGCTACCGAAGCTCACAAGATTATTGATAACACAGCCTCCCACTCTCATGAGTGGCACTAAGAAAAAGATATTTTTCGTTCATCTAAAGCGGCTAGAGCCGATTCTAGCCATGACTTTGATTCCGTTTCCGCAAAAATAGATGCTTTCGAGAGACGAATGGAAAAGATAACTAAAGATATTCACACAATACGAATCAGTTGTGAGCAATGCGGTGGACCACACTTAACGAAAGATCGCCACATTGAGCAAACGATGGAACAACGTGAGAATGTTTCCTACATGAGCCAAAGGTCGGGAAATAATTATCATAATAATTATCAACCGCCAAGGCCAAACTTCAATCGAAATCAAAACATTCTTTACAATCCAAATGGACCCAACAATAACTCGTATAACCAACAAGGTCTGAATAACCAACCAAATCAAAACAACACTTTCAATCAATAAAGACCTAGCTTGTATAAACCACCATAACAAACCAAAGAGAAAAAGCCAAATCTGGAAAAAATGATGGCAAAGCTAATGGAATCTCAAACACAATTTATTACATCTTAAACCCAAATGAATGAGAGGTTTGATCAGTCATTAAGAACTCAACAAGCTTCCATTTTGAATCTAGAAAAACACGTAGGTACTCTAGCTAGCATGATGAGTGAAATGGAACAAGGAAAGCTACCGAGTGATACCGAAGTAAATCCTCGGAATGAGAATGTTAATATGGTATTAACGAATTCTGAAAAATCAGAACCAGAAGATGGGATGGTTTTAGATGTGAGTAACAATGAAGAAGTTACACCACCAACACCACCAGAGTATGTAAAGCCAGTGGTGGCACCATACTGACCACCCATCCCTTTTCCAAGAAAAGGAGTTGAGTATGAGCAAATGATAGGTAATAAAATTTGTGATACCTTAGGAAAAAAGAAGAAAAATAAAAAAGCGCAAGAAACAAAAACCGTAAAAATAAACCCGGTGAAGACAGTTTCACCAAAACTTCCACCCAGGTTGGGTGATCCGAGTGAATTTATTGTTCCTTGTCTACTTAGTGATTGTGTCATGTATGATGCACTAGTAGATTTAGGTGCGAGTGTGAGTGTTATGCCTCTTTTATTATATAAGATATTAGGAGTAGGTGAGCTAAGTCTAACGAAAATGAGTCCCTCCTTGATAAAACCATTAGGCACCCAGTTGGAATTGCTGAAAACCGACCCGTTCAAGTAGGTAATTTAACCTTTTTAGTCGAATTTATTGTCATTGACATAGAAGAGGACTCAAACATTCCTTTAATTTTAGGTTGACCATTCTTAGCGTCCACCGGGGTGTTATTTGATGTAAGAAAGGGTAGAATGACAATTAGTGATGGTGACAAATCGGACACCTTTGTGATTCGAAAGTCTAAATCTCCACCAACCAAAACCGTTGAACCAATAAAAACGATCGATGAGAAGCATGTTGTTTTACCAACTCCAACGGTAGTGCTTAACAATAATAAAACGTTTAAGTGCGGGGAAGATGAAGTAACACCTAATGATGACTTGATAACAAAGAAGCCCGTTGTTGATAATGACCCTGTTATTAACAGTTTAATGAAGAAACTTATTAAACAGATTCGCGATGCTAGAATTAAGGAGAACTTTAAGTTATGTAACCGGTTAGTATCCAATCTGTCACCTAAAGAAAAGGCGAAACTAGTTGAATTTGTAGATATTACACAGGAATCCGACCAATGGCTTAAAGCAAAAGTCACAGATATGCAAGTTAATTATGGTCCTAGAGAAATTGACGATGAAGTTAATCACAATTTCGACACCACAGCTACCTAAGTGTGGAGAGATTCAAATGTTCTAAAAAGAAAATAATGTCTAGAGTTAGTTGTTCTGTTCTCGTGTAGTTCCGAGAATGGAATCCGATTGGTCTTTTCCACTAGCAAACACTAAAGAACTAGTTTTCTCCCCCCATTCTGAATTTTTATTTTGTAGGTTTTGTATAAAATTAATATGCATTTTAAATTTATGTTTTGTGTGAATTTTAAAAAAAAAATTTGCTTTATTTCATTAAGTTTAAAAAAATGATTTCTAAAATTCGTCGTAAGTTAAAGACTAGGTCATGGATCCGAAATTACTTTACCCAAGGACGGGGCGAAAAATTTGGTTATCATTATTTTTAATTTTATTGATTTAAAGTATGCAAAAAAAACCCGAAAATCTTTATTTTTAAAACAATCGCTTTAAAACGACAATTTTTAAATCATGTCGAGGGATGAACTAGGTAAACGTACCGAAACTACCTCTACATAAAGTAAAAGGAAACAAAATTTTAAAAAATTATTCATTTAAATTGTTTTAATAAATAAAGGTTTTATAATATATATATATATATATATATATATATATATATATATATATATATATATATATATATATATATATATATATATATATATATATATATATATATATATGTATGTTTGTAGTCTATCTTATATATAAAACAGGGTAAAACAACGCACTTTCAAAGACTGGCATTAAGTTCAGCAAAAGCTACTAATTTTGACGATAAAACGCAAAACATATGTGAAATTACAACAAAAAGAATGAAGGATGAGGCGCGCCATCTATCATTCGACGAGCTTTGTAATTATAAACTGGGTATTTTTAATCACTTTTCTACACTAATCACCCTCATGAATTTATAATTATAGTCTGATTTCATGCAAATGAGGGCATTGCATGATCTCAAGTGTGGGGAAGGGTTATAAATTCTCTCGGGTTTACACTTAGTTTAATTGCCAAATTTTGTAAAAATTTGAAAAATTTTCAACTAAATGAATTCAAAATCATGTTTATACATATTTATGAACGATAAAACTAGCTGTTAATGCCGAAATTATTGTTACCTCGGAGAGAACATAAATGGAGAAATAACCCAAAATGCTTGAATTCATTTAAAATGGAATAAGGAGAATCAAAAGGCAAAGAAAAATAAAAGCTAAGTGTGGAAAGAATTTACCAAGTTCTTTAAAACATATATCACATATTTTGTATAAGATTATTGCAGGTACTTTTGCTTTGGACTAAACTAATCAGTTTTACCCGATTTACTGTAATATATTTGAAAGAAAGATGGATCTACACAATGAATCAATTCCATCATTAAAAGGAAGTAAAGTCTTCCGAAAAAGACACACGCTTCTTGATTTAGGTCAGGAAGTTGTCGTCCAGACCAGCTGTAGGTTGACGAAAAATCTAAAAAAGTCATCTCTAAAATCAGCAGGAAATCCACGGACCTCAGAATCAAACATGGTCGCCAAGTAATCAGACTTATCCTAGCCATGAGAGGATCTGTCTCGTAAAATGGGGAGGACGTCGTGCAAATTAGCTTGATAAGACTAATGAATCAGACCACCAGAAAAGGATAATCTCCTAAAAGATTAAAAATCAGCTTTTAAGCCTGATATTACTCAATCCTTGAGATTGACCTTAAAGATTGAGAATTACAAACTCATGGAATTCGATGATATCTAAACTCGAGCTTGAACGAGAAAATATTTTGATCAAATTAAAACCGATTTATTTTCTGAAAACCTATTTTCAATGCGTTCATTACCATTGAACGTAAAATCCTAAAAATTCACCGAAATTCATTAGGTCACCTGAACCAAATCGGGTGTCAATCGTAAAAACGGTGGTTGCATAGCATGGTCGAAGACAGGACCTTGTGCCAGACCAAAAAAATTATAGGGTGATCTTTACTATTCTCCCATAAATGATAGTAATTGCATCCGACACGTTGTGGACCATGAACATCTGCATGTCATTAGATATTGCCTTAAAAGTTGCTTATTCAACGCTTTCCTTTACAACCGGACGGTAGTTTACCGAAAGGTAATATACGGAGCAAGTATAATGGACGTGTGCTTTTCTAATACAAGGTTAGCAAGTGGGTGACACAAAACTGCAAGTTTTGAGCTAAAATTTTAAAATATGAAACCCACAAAAATATTTTGCAAACACCGGTGAAGGGTTATTCCGAAAAACTTATCTAGGGCAAAAGCTAGAATGAATTTTCAAAAGATCAAATGTTTTCATAAAGATCCACTTTCCTTAAGGATCTAAATTTTCATAGTCACGTGGGACATTAAACCGCCTTTCAAATGTGCACTTTGCTTTGGAAACCGAAAGTAAATCGGCTATTTGGTTGCAAGTGTCGTTGACCTAAACTCGAGGCAACTGTGGATGGCACACCCACCTTTAACAATGGTTCTATTGTTACTATCATTGTTTATACCGCCGTATCAAAATCACTGATGTATAAAGTGTGAGAATAAAAAAGTGATTCGAGTGAAGTGTGATTTTATTTCAAGTTCTGTATTGCTTGAGGACAAGCAACGTTCACTTGTGAGGATATTTGATAGTGCTCCAAATGAACATATATTTAGTCGCAATATCATCCTAATATGTAAAGTTTTTAGTTGCAATTGTTCTAATTCCAAGTAATATTCGTTTAAATAAATAAGTGCGAAGACTGAAGACGTAAATGAAGATTTGAAGACGCAAATGACCAAAAAGCTCAAATGTACAAGATACAATCCAAGTGGTTCAATTTATTGATGAGAAACGTCTAAAAATTATAAGAGTGCAAGTCGCAGAACGCAAAGTACAAGATATCTAAGCACACAAAAAGACGTTCAAAAATTCGAAATGGAGACATAAACCGGGCGTAAACGAGTGAGACATCGGAGCTAAAATTACGAGTCAACTATGCACAAGAATATAATATAATATATATATAATTATATAAAATTATATATATATATTATATTATATATTATTAAAATCGAGCAGCCCATGTTTTGAAAAGCAAAAATATCAGTCCCAGCTGGCCATGCGATCGCATGGCCTGGAAGCACAAATCTCATGCGATCGCATGAGCCCAGAATTCTGGCCAGGTCCTATAAATTGCAATGTTTTCAGTCGAATTTTACACACTCTTTTCATTCCTTCTTCTGTAAACATAAATATATTTATATTATAATTTTAATATAAGTTAATTTTAATAATAAAGTTATGGTTTAGTTGGGTTATTGTAAGAAATGTTTTACGGGTTTTAAGTCGAAACTCTATCCGGGTAACGCTACGCGATAAATAGTCACTGTAAGCTATGTTCTTCCTTTTTAAATTAATGTCTCGTAACTAAGTTATTATTATGCTTATTTGAGCCAAAGTAATTGTGATGCTGGGCTAAATATTAAGATGGGGTTTTTGGATTTTGTACCATAATTTGGGTTTGGACAAAAGATCGACACTTGTGAACATTGGACTATGGACTATTAATAGATGGGGGGTATTGTCTAATTGAATGACAACTCATTGGAATCTGTCGAACCTATCTTCAAATTAGTTAATCTAATAATTATTAAATAATTATGCATGTCCTATTTAGTGACGTTTATATGACATATTTTACAAATCATTTAATTTAATCAGTTGGATTGGGTAATTTATTATTCATTATGGCGAAGTGAATAAATTAATGTATCATGGACTAATTATAACAGGGGTGGATTACATACAAGGGTAATTGGTGTAATTGTTAACAAAGTATTAAAACCTTGGATTACATGCAGTCGATAACCTGGTGTAATTATTAACAAAGTATTAAAACCTTGTTACAGTTTAAATCCCTAATTAGTTGGAATATTTGACTTCGGGAATAAGGTGAATTTGACGAGCATTTTATAATTATGACCGATGAACAATTATGGACAAAAACCAAATAGGTATCAAATAAGCCAGGACAAAGGACAATTAACCCAGAGTAATAAATTAAAATCAAAACGTCAACATCATGGTTACAGAAGTTTAAATAAGCATAATACTTCTATTTCATATTTCATATTTCATCGTACCTTTATTTACTGTCATTTTAATTACTGCAATTTACTTTATCGCAATTTAAATTCTGTCATTTATATTATCGTCATTTATCTTTACGCTTTATTTAAAATCGACAAACCGGTCATTAAACGGTTAAAACCCCCTTTTATAATAATAATACTTATATATATATATATATATATATATATATATATATATATATATATATAGTTGTTAAAAATATAGTACGTAATCGCTAGCTTCCTGTGGAACGAACTGGACTTACTAAAAACTACACTACTCTACGATTAGGTACACTGCTTATAAGTGTTGTAGCAAGGTTTAGGTATATCCATTCTATAAATAATTAAAACTTGTGTAATTTGTATCGTATTTCGTATTAAAAATAATAGTATTTCGTACTACACCTCGCACACATCAGAAAGCTACCGAGTAATACTGAAGTAAATCCTCGAAATGAAAATGTTAACATGGTTTCAACAAATTCTGAAAAACCAGCACCAGAAGATGGGAAGGTTTTAGATGTAAGTAACAAAGAAGAAGTTACAACACCACCACTACCCGAGTATGTAAAGCCAGTAGTGGTACCATACAGACCACCCATCCCTTTTCCAAGAAAAGGAGTTGAGTATGAGCAAGTAATAGGTAATAAAGTTTGTGATACCTCTGGAAAGAAAAAGAAGAATAAGAAAGTGCAAGAAACAAAAACCGTAAAAGTAAACCCGGTGAAGACAGTTCCACCCAAGTTGGGTGATCCGGGTTAATTTATTGTTCCTTGTCTACTTAGTGATTGTGTCATGTATGATGCACTAGCAGATTTAGGTGCAAGTGTTAGTGTTATGCCTCTTTCGTTATATAAGAGATTAGGTATAGGTGAGTTAAGTCCAACGGAAATGAGTGTTCGACTCTTTGATCAAACCATTAAGCATCCAGTTGGAATTGCTGACAACCTGCCCGTTCAAGTAGGTAATTTAACATTTTTAGTCGAATTCATTGTCATTGACATAGAAGAGGACTCAAACATTCCTCTTATTTTAAGTCGGCCATTCTTAGCGTCCACCGGGGCATTAATTGATGTAAAAGAGGTTAGAATGACACTTAGTAATGGTGAAAAATCGATCACCTTTGTGATTCGAAAGTCTAAATCTCCACCAACCAAAACCGTTGAACCAATAAAAATGATCGGTGAGAAACATATTGTTTTACCAACTCCAACGGTAGTGCTTAACAATAATAAAACGCCTAAGTGTGGGGAAGATGAAGTAACACCTAATGATGACCTGATAACAAAGAACCTCGTTGTTGATACGAAATTAAATGACCCCGTTATTAACAGTTCAATGAAGAAACTTATTAAATGGATTCGCGATGCTAGAATCAAGGGGAACTTTAAGTTATGTAACCGGTTAGTATCCAATCTATCGCCTAAAGAAAAGGCGAAACCAGTTGAATTTGTGGATATTACACAGGAATCCGACCAATGGCTTAAAGCAAAAGTCACAGATATGCAAGTTGATTATGGTCAAAAAGAAATTGACAATGAAGTTAATCACAATTTTGACACCACAGCTACTTAAGTGTGGGGAGATTTAAATGTCCTAAAAAGAAAATGTTGTCTAGATTTAGTTGTTCTGTTCTCATGTAGTTCTGAGAATGGAATCCGATTAGTCTTTTCCATTAGCAGACACTAAAGAACTAGTTTTCTCCACCATTCTGATTTTTTTTTTAGGTTTTGTATGAAATTAATATGCATTTTTAAATTTAAGTTTTGTGTGAATTTAAAAACAAAATTTACTTTATTTCATTAAGTTTAAAAAATTATTTCTAAAATTCATCGTGAGTTAAACACTAGGTCGTAGAACCGAAATTGCTTTACCCAAGGACGGGATGAAAAATTTTATTATCATTATTTTAATATTATTGATCTAAAGTATGCCAAAAATATTATATGAATGTGGGGTAATATACCCAACTTCAAAAATATGTATATATGTTTGTAGTTTATGTTATGTACAAAACATGGTAAAACAGCGCACTTTCAAAAACTGGCATTAAGTTCAGCAAAAAACTACTAATTTTAACGACAAGACGTAAAATATCAAATGTGATATAAAACAATATGTTTGTAAACTCGGTATTTTTAATCATTTTTCTACGCTAATCACCCTCATGAATTTAAATTTTTACTGATTTCTTGTAAATGAGGGCATTGCAAGATCTCAAGTGTGCGAAAGGGTTATAAATTCTTTCGGGTTTACACTTAGTTTAATTGCCAAATTTTGTGAAAATTTGAAAAATTTTCAACTAAATGAACTCAAAATCATGTTTATACATATTTATGAACGATAAAAAAAACTAGGTAATAATACCAAAATTATTGTTGCCTCGGAAAAGACATAAATTGAGAAATAACCTAAAATGCTAGAATTCATTTAAAATGGAATAAAGGAGAATAAAAAGACAAAGAAAAAAAATAAATAAAAGCTAAGTGTGGGAAGAATTTACCAAGTTCTTTAAAACATATATCACATATTTTTGTACAAGATTATTGCAGGTACTTTTGTTTTGAACAATATTAATCAGTTTTACCCGGTTTACTGTAGTATACTTGAATGAAAAGATGGACCTACATAATGAATCAAATCCATCATTAAAAGGAAGTAAAGTCTTTCGAAAAAGACAAGCGCTTCTTGATTTAGGTTAGGAAGTTGTCGTCCAGACCAGCTGTAGGTTGACGAAAAATCTAGAAAAGTCATCTCTAAAATCAGCAGGAAATCCACGGACCTCAGCATCAAATAGGGTCGCCAAGTGGTCAGACTTATCCTAACCATGAGAGGATCTGTCTCGTAAAATGGGGAGGGCGCCATGCAAATTAGCTTGATAAGACTAATGAATCAGACCCCCAGAAAGGATAATCTCCTTAAAGATCAAAAATCAGCTTTTAAGACTGATATTACTCAATCCTTGAGATTGACCTTAAAGATTGAGAATTACAAACTTATGGAATTCAATGATATCTAAACTCGAGCTTGAACGAGAAAATATTTTGATCAAATTAAAACCGATTTATTTTCTGAAAACTTATTTTCAATGCTTTCATTACCATTGAACGTAAAATTCTAAGAATTCACCTGGAATTCATTAGGTCACCTGAACCAAATCGGGTGTCAACCGTAAGAATGGTGGTTGCATAGTATGGTCGAAGATAGGACCTTATTCCAGACCAAAAATTATAGTGTGATCTTTACTATTTCTCCTACAAAGGAGAGTAATTGCATCCGACACGTTTTTGGACCATGAACATCTGCATGTCATTAGACATTGCCTTAACAGTTGCTTGTTCATCGCTTTCCTTTACCACCGGATGGTAGTTTACCGAAAGGTAATATACGGGACAAGTAAACTGGATGTGTGCTTTCCTAATACTAGGTTAGCAAGTGGGTGACACAAAAACGCAAGTTTTGAGCTAAAATTTTAAAATATGAAACCCACAAAACCCACAAAAACATTTTGCAAACACCGGTGAAGGGTTATTTCGGGAAACTTGTCTAGGGTAAAATCTAGCATGAATTTTCAAAAGATCAAATGTTTTCATAAAGATCCAATTTCCTAAAGGATCTAAATTTTCATAGTCATGTGGGACTGTAAACCACATCGTTACTATCATTGTTTATACCACCTTATCAAAATCACTGATGTATAAAGTGTGAGAATAAAAAAAAGTGATTCGAGTGAAGTGTGATTTAATTTCAAGTTCTGTATTAATTGAGGACAAGCAATGCTCAAGTGTGGGGATATTTGATAGTGCTCCAAATGAACATATATTTGGGCACAATATCCTTCCAATATGTAAAGTTTTCAGTTTCAATTGTTCTATTTTCAAGTAATATTTGTTTAAATAAATAAGTGCGAAGACAAAAGAAGAAAACGACGATTTGAAGAAGCAAATGACCAAAAAGCTCAAATGTACAAGATACAATCCAAGTGGTTCAATTTATTGATGAGAAACGTCTAAAATTGACAAGAGTACAAGCCGCGAAACGCAAAGTACAAGATATCTAAGCATATGAAAAGGCGTTCGAAAATCCGAAACCGTAACGTAAACCGAGCATCAACGCGCGAGTCAACGGACCTAAAATTACAAGTCAAGTATGCACAAGAATATAATATAATATATATATAATTATATAAAATTATATGTATTATATTATATATATTAAAAAATTCAGCAGCCCATGTTTAAAATTCATTTGTGAGTTGGAAAAGAGACCTCCACGATCGCGGAGCACACCAGGACTCAAATTCGCCTATAAATACTCCAGCCTTCTGCTCGATCAACCTACACCATCAATCTCTCTATCGATATATATATAATATATATTTATTATTAGTTTAGTTTTATATTAGATTAGTTTAGTTAATGTAACGGTTAATTACGGGTTTTAAAGTCGGAGTTCTGTCCGTGTAACACTGCGCGATTAATAATCACTGTAAGCTATGTTCTTCCTTTTTAAATTAATGTCTCATATTTAAGTTATTATTATGCTTATTTGAGCCAAAGTAATTGTGATGTTAGACTAAATATTAATACGGGGTTATTGAACTTTGGACCATAATTAAGGTTGAACAAAAGACCGACACTTGTAGACATTGGACTATAGACTATTAATAGATGAGGGGTATTGTCTAATTGAGTGACAACTCATTGGAGTCTGTCGAACCTATCTTCAAATTAATTAACCTAATAATTAATAATGATTATGGTTGTCCTATTTAGTGACGTTCATACGGAATCTATTATAATCATTTAATTAATTATTCGGGTTGGGTAATTAATTATTAAAACTGATCAAGTGGGTAAATTAATATTCATATCTAATTAAAACAGGGGTGGATTACATACAGTGACAACTGGTGTAATTGTTGACAGAAGTGATAACTGTGTCACAGTTTAAATCCTTAATTAGTTGGAATATTTGACTTCGGGTATAAGGGTAATTTGACGAGGACACTCGCACTTTATATTTATGACCGATGGACTATTATGGACAAAAATCAGATAGATGTATCAAATAAACCAGGACAAAGGACAATTAACCCAGAGTAAAAAATTAAAATCAAAACGTCAAACATCATGATTACGGAAGTTTAAATAAGCATAATTATTTTATTTCATTTCTTATTGCAATTTTATATATCGTCATTTAAATATCGTTATTTATTTTACGCTTTAAATTAAGTTATATATAATATTTTGCATTAGGTTTTAATTGTGACTTAAGTTTTAAAATCGAAAAACTGGTCATTAAACGGTAAACCCCCTTTTATATATTATTACTATATATAATTATACATATTTTGTATAAATATAGTTGTTTAAAAATATAGTGTAAAATAAGCTAGCTCCCTGTGGGACGAACTGGACTTACTAAAAACTATACTACTCTACGATTAGGTACACTGCCTAAAGTGTTGTAGCAGAGTTTAGGTATATCCCATCTATAAATAAATTAACTAAAACTTGTGTAATTTGTATCGTATTTCGTATTAAAAATAATAGTATATTTCGTACACCTCCGCTGACACATCTACCATTCATAAATTAAACTAAAATTTTACAGAAATATAGAAACTAAAACAGTTTCCTTTATGATTTAATACAGATAGCACGAAGAGATAAATAATTTCGGACAAAGATATTTATGAGGGTATCTTCATAAATATCGAAGATATTTATAACGAAAGATATGATGATATCTTAGAATTTAAAATATTTAAGATCAGAAGATGATGAAAAAATTTGTCCGCAAGGATTTAGAATAAGTAGGAGCAAGATATTCGTTTAAAGGTTTCAGCAGATACTGAATCATCTGGATTCGTTAAGTACAGGTTTAGTCTTTGTGATTTGTCCACAGTCTCCTTCATGGTGCTCAATCCGTTCTTCAGTTTCTTTCCTGAGCTTTTCCAACACACTACTCTTTATTATTAAGTTTCTGGCCATTAAGACCATCTATATCTTTTGCTGCTTCATCAGCATTCTCTATATTAACTTATCTGAATCATTGATTATCAATCCGAGATGTTTTCAAGAATTTCAAAGGGTTTGAACGTAGGTTGTAATCGTCAAGATATATATGATTGTTTAAGATGAAATCAAGTGGCAAACTTTAAGAAATGTTTAACTGTAGAAGGTGTAACTTATTAACGATATTCTAAATCAAAATGTGCTATAATTAATATTTCCTACTCTTTTAATACTTTTTAATTGTCCAAGGTTAGTAGTCCAATAGTTCAATAGTCCAATAGTTCAATATATAATGCAGTTAATCAAGGTTATATTATATTGTCTCGGGATTAACCAAGACTAGTATATTATGACAGTATTTAAATGACGATATTTAAAGTGCTTAAAATAAATAACAGTATTTAAATAACGATATTTAAAGTGCGTAAAATAAATAACAGTATTTAAATAACGATAAATAAAATTGCGAGTATTAAATTTGCAATAATTAATTGCGATAATTAAAATGACAATAAATAAAATGTAATAAGGAAATAGTCATAACGGATATAGGAATAGTTAGCTAGGATTTGGTTAGTATAGATTTAAATTTTACGTAGTTAATTAATTGGTTACTAATCAATTTTATTTTGACCATTATTTTCTTCATTATGCCACTTGTCAAATCTTGACTAGGATTCTGATTTGTCAAAATTAGAATATGTAATTGAATGAAAATGATTGTTTTTCGGTGAACGGATACATATATTTGCGGATGCAAATAGGATAGGTAATGACTGTTGAATCAGATTTGAAGAATGTACAGTGTAACATATTAATGTGAGATCTAAATATTTCTAGGGTATTACCTACCCGTTAAAATATTCTCATCATTAATAGTTTGTACAAGAGAACTTTTAAATTACAATCTTTATAAAAATATATATATATACATATATATTTTTCTTCAGATGTAATCATGGATTTAATGAGTTAATATAATATTAAACTCATCTGGTTTTCGGTTAGGACTAGAATAAGTAATCTCTAAAACTTTTAGAAACCACATATTCTTCCCAGAATATTTCTCCAATGAAGTTATGAATCAATACTTCATCGTTCATTGGTGTTGGTACTCCTTGGTATCTATGGTGCTTATAATGTTGATGCTCGTGGGACAGATTGTAAAGTTGAGGCTTGGGATGTGGATGCTGTTGTTGGTGGTACTGGTATTGCTGGTGCTGATGCTGATGGTATTTTTGGTGCCGGTGATGCTGCTGGTGCTTACAAGTGGTGCACCATATTCTCCAAAGTCACTACTCGAGCGCGAAGCTCATTGACTTCTTCTATTACCCCGGAATGATTGGCGGTTGGAACGAGTAGATGAATAACATTTAGAATTTGAGATAGTATATAATCATGGTGAGATATTCGGGAAATGAGGGTGAAAATGGTGTTTCGGACTGGTTCGCCGGTAAGTGCTTCATGTTCTTCGCCAAGAGTGTAGGTTGGTGGGTGGAAAGGATTAAATTCTTCTCGTCTCCATTGATTAAGTCTACTTCGAACCCATTCCCAATTCATCCAGAATTGAAGATGACTAATCGGTTGGTCCATTCTGGTTGCACTGTTTTCGGAGCTCCAGTGGAAATCCATATCGGAATAGCTGTCGCAATTCAAGGAACTTGAACTGGTTGCGAGTTCCATCTTGTACCGTCGGATAAAGGATTTTTGATATGAAATAGATTATAGGACTTAGATTGGTATCCTTCAATACATAATTTTCATATGTATATATAATACCAAAATCCCATAGATTACGGAGGAATCTTCGGAAGCTGTCAGACAAAGTTTATAGTAACAGATATGCTAAGATATGAATCTGTCTATACACTATCTATGCAATAAATGCAGTAAGACGTGTCTAGACTTAGGAATGATAAGCAGGTAATTTTTCACTAGGAATGATAAACAAAACTTTTGACATGCAGACACGGTCGAAGTCCAGACTCACTAATGCATCTTAACAACTATCAGTTAGACGCACTAATGCAAGACCTGGTTCGTTAAGACCACCGCTCTGATACCACATGTAAAGGCCCGTCCTAATCCACCTGGACGAAGTCTTCAAAATCTGGTCCCATTGCGAGGTACTGACCTCTATATGATACATTTTATAAACATTGCATTCTTTTAAAGGACAACTCATTTCAAAATACCAATTGGTATATCTTTTCCAATAATATGAATGACTAATCTGCCATTTACTTAATAATAGTCTTTTTGAACACGACGACTTGAATGCAACGTCTTTTGAAATATGCCATGAATGACTCCAAGTAATATCTTTAAAATGAGCAAATGCACAGCGGAAGATTTCTTTAATACCTGAGAATAAACATGTTTAAAAGTGTCAACGAAAAGGTTGGTGAGTTCATAGGTTTATCATAAACAATAAAATTCAGTCATTTTGATAGACCACAAGATTTAAATAGAGTACACCTATCTCGTGTACGAAACCATTTTTCATAAATGCTTGACAGAGTATGTTCGTATCCTTTTCTCCCTCGTAGGTTGCCTTGCGATTTTTAATAACCGTACACATATCTCGTGTACAAAATAACATATACATAACCTGTGTATAAAAATCATTCTCTCTCTATATATGTAACCTTGCTTTGTAACTGACCTTAACATATAAAAATGATAGTTTTAATAATGATGATAAAAATGATATCTTTTAAAAAATGAAAATGTTAATTCTAAAAAAAAATATGATAGTTTTAATAACAACAATACTTTTAATAAAATGATAATAATAATAATAATAATAATAATAATAATAATAATAATAATAATAATAATAATTATAATAGTAAAAATAATGATAATAATAATAACAATAATACTTATAATGATAGTGATAATATTAAATAATAATTCTTAATGATAATATAAATAATAATATTTATGGTAATAATAATAATAATAATAATAATAATAATAATAATAATAATAATAATAATAATAATAATAATAATAATAATAATCATAATAATCATAATAATAATAATAATAATAATAATAATCATAATAATCATAATAATAATAATATTGAATATATTACTACCTTTAAGGAGATTGTAAAAGTTTTCAAAAAAAAAAAAAAAAAAAAATAGGCACTGCCAAGGCTCGAACTCACGACCTCTCGGTAAACACCAACAACACCAACCATTCCTCCGTCGTTCATTTTCTGTTTTAAAACACCCCTCATTTCTATATCACCCGTTTTAATTTGTTTCATCTTTTTCTTCTAATCTAATCGATCGAATATAACACAACCAATAATCATAATTGGGCTTATAGATGTTGGACCAAACTGGATAAATGGGCTGAGCAGGAACACGATCTAAAGTATCCATTTCTTTTAATCAAACCAAACACAAGGATAAATTGAGGATCGATGGTTTTGCATAAAACCGAAACCCTAGTTGTATTAGAAAGAATTCGTCACAGTAACAGTTAATCGGTTATGATGATAATGGTGGTCCTTGGGTTTTTGTCTACTCGATCGTAACAAGAATAGGAGTAGTTTTGGGAAAATTTTCGGTTAGTAACAGTAATCGTGTTTAACATTAAAGAGATGATGAATAGTAACAATGGTGGTTTTGGGTGGCTTCTTCGAACAACATGATAAACGTAGCAGGAACTTCGGTTCATCATCATAGTAATCGTCATGGAATCTCATTATCATCATACTTCACCTTCTCGTGACAGAAGAAGGAAAGAAGAAAAAAAATATAGATTTTGATGTTGTGGTGGTCGACTGAAACATATTGCAGGATATCATCATCATTCTGGCAAGGAAACTATAGTAGCTGCACTCGATCATCCTTTTTATAGAATACGTGTAACATCAGTAGTCGTGTGGTGGCTGTTGGTTGTTCATGACCGAAAAGAAAAGAAAATAATGATAACGGGAATGGAACGGCAGTATAGCAGTAGCCAGGATAGTTCTGGGTGCGTTTATGGTGTTTTGCGATGGCGAAACAGAAACATGGCGGCAGTCGTGATTATAGAGTGGTCTAAGGTGATAGTTGAGAGGATGGTTATGGTGATGGTTTATAAAAGAATAGAAACAGTTTTGGTGATTTGATGAACCGAATTAGTAACAGTGAATTATAGTTTGATGAAGGTGGTTATCAGATTGGTGATGGAGATGGTGTTCATGAGATGGTTAGATAGAAATGATTGTTAATAAACTTCTTGCCTTTAAAAAAAATAGAAGTGATTGCTTAGTAAATAAGTTGTTTTTCATGCCACTGAATCGTATGTATATATAAATATATAGAAAGTGATGACAGTGAGCTGGGCAAGTTGATCTAGTTAATTTGTAATACAAGTGGGTTAGTGGGTGAGTGTATGCATTTTATGCATATATGTATATGTATACATATTACAATAGTATTATGGTAAATTAAGTCAAGAAAGCAAACACTAAAATCACCTTTTAATTCGATTAATTGAGACAGAAATATATATATAATAATATAAATAATATAAACGTGTGATTAAGTTAGCCGTCGTCTACTATTTCATTCACCGACTGAAATTCGTACTCTGATGATAATGGATAAAAGTACACAGAAGAATCTCAAATTTTTATATTAAACATCTTTATTTATTCTAATCATTATTTTATAAAAATGGTCATTAATTGTTTATAACTATTAAATAAAAATTAAATCAACTGTCCGCGCTCGAACCCAGGTAAAATATAGAAAGTTTTTAAAATTTAATAAATAGCTCCCAAATATACTTCTAATAAGCCTACAACTTATATCACTTATTTTCGGATCACCGTTTATTTTAAAAATCATATAAGTTTTTAACTTGCTTAATGTCAATCGGAACATCAAACGAGTATTACAATCATTTAATATTTATTTTTAATTCACTTTATATATATATATATATATATATATATATATATATATATATATATATATATATTATAATAATATCATATTTTAGTTTTATTTTACATAGTTAATTAAAGCATGTAATATTTTAAATTATACTTCAAATATATACATATCTATACATATAAAATATATATGTATCTATTTACAAATAGTTGTTCGTGAATCATCGGAGATAGTCGAAGGGTAATTGCATATATGAAAAAAGTTCAAAATTTTTGAGACTCTACCTAACAGACTTTGCTTATTGTGTCAAAAATATTAAATCGTATCGTGAGTTTGATTTAAAATTAGTCGAAATTTTTCGGGTCATTATACCAGTGAAAAAAAATCCTGGTACCGCCACTGGCTAGTACCAACAACAGCTGCATTTTGCATTGGTGTGACTTTTTTAAAGAACCTGTTCATTATACATTTAATAAGTAAACTTATTAATACATTTAACAAAGAATGGCACAAAAGATAAACACCATGTTTAAAAAAGAGTGGCACAAAAGTTGAACACTATATGTGGTCTCAAAACTATAATCTAAAGACTAAAAACCACAGTAACCAACTATATTAATAAAATAAACTGCTATAGCTAAAACCACTTAAGTTTCTAACTGCATAAAACTCACAAAAATAGTAAACATTAACAACAGTTTACCTGTATTTTGTTGTCGAGCAGGCATATACTGGATAACAACTCCTGTTGAACATGATTAGAAACACAACACGCCCACTCGTTATAAAAGGTCGATGTGTAACAATCCAAACAACATAAATTGTTCATCCATTCCAGATTATATCGTTTATAAGCATCAGTTTTGTACAATAAATGTGTGTGTTTGCTATAGAAAATGGAACGAAAATGAACATATAAATCGTAACAGTATAGAACAATGATTTAAAAAGGATAGATCGGATTATAAATGTGTTAGAGAAATAGGCAGAGACGAATCTTACCATAGTTATTATTTCTTCTGTATTTCGTCATGGAAGAGGCGAAACTGATGAGATATAACCTCAGAAACTGGTTGATTGTTCATTTCAAAGAGTAAGGACGTCATAAGGTGAGTTAATAAACAAATGTCAGCAACAATCGAAACTGAAGCAGATAAAAATAAAAGTTGAAAACAATATTTTCAATCTGAATTGTTACCATTTTGCTGTAGAATCAGTGAAGAACAATCTGTACGTAAATATGATTAATAACCAAATGTTAGTATTCTTTAGCACTGAAGGTTGCAAAGGTCATTCATTTATAACACCAAATAAAGTAAACAATTAACACAAACGATCAAACGATCAGTGATATATCTAAAGAGATCTTGCATTGTAGCTTAGTGCCCAAAAAGATCTCTGTAGTACAATTTGTAACAAAATAATTATAATGACAATAATGACAATGGATATGATCTTCTAAAAAAAATAATTATAATGAGTTTTCTTAATGTATTCTTCGAAAAGTTGATAACGTGTAAAAAGAAATTGTAAAATTAAATACTCCTAAACAAGTATAAGAAAACTTATACAATCTCCAAAACAACTATAAGAAAACTTATACAATTAGTTGTCGTAAACTTAAATCAGGATACATCTACGGCTAGTAACTCTATTAAATATGCATAATACATTGTGTAATTAATAACTGAAGAAAACACATATCAGGCTCCAGCTTCTAGTATAGTCAACTATCCAACCCCATTTAACAGCAAAAAACTAATGTAACCAACAGCTATCATCTAGTTAAAGGACTTGTTGGTTTGGGGTAAACGCTACGATGATGAAGTGGGTGTGGACCCAATATTGCAGCCCTTACTCCCTAACAGTTAAGGACATCATGATACCTTGCCAAAATAAAAACCTTAAGGACATCATGATACCTTGTTAATACAAAAACCTTCGAATATAAAACCAAAACTATTCAATCATACCGTATTAGTACATGCTAAATTAGCTGTAGATATAAAACTTTACATACCTTTGGTTGTTGGTGTATATATAAAATAGATTATCATATTCGAAAAGCACGTGTCAGTATTAAAATGAAAATCTACACAAAAACAATAAGTTTTGACCCGTTACCCAATCAAAAGTGATATATGCTGATTAAGAATGCAAATTGATCTGTTCAATAAGAAAATTTTTAACATCTTTAAAGGTTAGACTTAGTACGACTCTAAAACTTTGGCCAATATCCTATTCAAGGATAATTGCACCTCTACATTTCAAATATACTCCTTATCCAGCTCAAGTTGTCAAAACTCATCCGGCCAATAGAAGCCTAGTGCGATAAGCTACACTAAAGAAAAAAAAAGAATCATGAAAATTGTTCAATGTATCACCGTCACAACAAAAAAAATAAAATTTATAAAAACCAAACTCGCCTAACTAAGAAACCGGAGTCAAGTTATGATATATGAAGCCAGCCGCGCAAGATTCAACTAAGGTTCCCACACTGCGCATCTCGGAACTGACTGCAAGATGTCTGCAACTGGAAGGAAGATACAAAAACACAATGAAAACCACAAACATTGAGGAAAATGAACGAATGACGTACACACCATAAAGAACTTGAACTTTTGCTAATAGCAACTTTTGTTGAAGAAAACAAAGATTACTTGAAAATAAAGAGCAATATCAGTTCCGATTGCGTTATTAAATGTAGGAGCGAATACACAAAGAAAAAACAATATTTGCCATAGATTTGGAAAATAAGAGCGTAGTAATAAGTTGGTAAAATTATATGTTTGTTCCATTTCAGACAAGAGTTACCTATAGGCTGCTTGTGAACCAAGTAATTGGCCATGTGTGACATGGGTATTTATTCAATCAATATCAAGAAACAACGTAAAATGATTCAGTAGTCGCCACATTCAACAATCAACAATATAAACACATACAGTGTCACCTTTGAAACTTGATTATCTTAAATTAGAATTAGAAGTTCAAAACTTCTATATGATAAACATAACCGAAAGTCTCGATGTTTAGTCACTAACAAACAGCTGTACCATTATAAATAAATAATCAGGATTCATATCACTGGGATTTTTTATTTTTTTTAATCTGAAGGAATTACTCTCAAAGGGGAATTGCTAAGTGTTTGACGCAGTGGAAAACCCTATATTAAGCAATTGGCCAATAAAAAAATTATCAATTCGTTCCCCGGGCATTATCATCGGCAAATTTGAAGCCCTTACTTCTAGAAAGTCGTAAGAAAAGCAAAGTCACTTACACAACAGCGGAAACGACGATGGTGGTTGTGACGGAGTGGATTACAGTCAGAGAAGACGATAACGGTGGCGCCGAAGATGGTGACGTTGGTAAGGAGATGCTCAAAGTCGGTCACCGTTGGCGAGATTTTTGTCTAGAGGTAACCTGTTACCTGCTAAACAGATTACCTTTTGTTTACATCGATACACTTTTTGAAAGTGTGTGACCCACATTAGTATTTTTTTTGATGTATATATACTACATTGGAACAAAAAAAATATACTTTTTTTGAAGTTTAATCTACAAAATCGATCAATGATGATTCTCTCAACACATTGACTTCAGATTAAACGAAGAGGTTTTAGCAAAATTTCGTACATCATCAGAAATGATAATCAACAACAAATGCATAGAGGTTGATCTCGAGTTCATCTTTCACCGAAACCGTGACCCGATTTGAGCTCCGGATCAATCTGAGAGGTTTTAGCGAAATGTAAAAATACAAATGTGATCGAAATCTCTTCATGAAACTATATGTAAATTTACAGATCCTAAATCAAAAAAATGAATCTGAATTTCGAAGTCAAAGTTTTGGAGAAAAAAAAAAGTCAAATAAACTACCTTATTTATTAGGTTAACAAGTTAAGTTGGTTTACATTAACACATTTTTTTAAAGTTTATGGCCTAGATTGATATTTTTCTCGGTATATAGCCTACATTGGAACAAAAAGAAAGTATATAGCTACTGAGTAGCCTTAACCTTTCCTTTTTTCTGTGTGTGGATGAGCAATTCGAAAGGGGTAGGAAAGTCCTACAAGCCTGTAATTTTGTTGGAGGTGAACAATTTGTGGGGTTTTACTTGTTGGTACATGGATATAAGCATAAAGTGCAAGTTAGTGAAGCATATTTGGGCTACTGTTGATCAAAGTTTATCATTTAGATAAAGGAAGAATTTACTGCAAAATAAGCTTTCAGGTTCAGTTAGTTTACCAGACACTTATAAAAAATAAGCTCCAGCTTTCAGCTTAAAAATTAGTTGTAGCTACTAGTTCCAACTATAAATTTCATCTCCAGCTAGTTGAGCTAAACACACCCATAATTAAGTTTTCGTTAGTTATGAGTGGTTTAAGTCTTTTTATAAATTTTTCATTAAATAATTAAATAAGATTAGATTAGATATATATATATATATATATATATATATATATATATATATATATATATATATATATATATATATATATATATATATATATATATATATATATATATATATTAAAAAAAAGCTAAACATTTGTCTAAGGTTGAAATGGTGGAAAACTAGTTTTCGAACCCTCGCTTCACGCCGGGGGTTCGATTTTTAATGTATTTTATTGTGTTTACTTTGTAAAATTATTTCGTGGCTAACGATCATGTCGTTGAAGCGCAAATCGAGTCGAACTAAAAGGTATAACCCGTCAAAGATTTAAATGTTATTTTAAATTAACAATATATGTGCATCACCGCGTTTCGCTATGAAATTGTTGACTTTTAAAAATTTAATGCAATTAAGTCGTTATCTTATATTAACACTTCGTATGATTTAAGAGTAGAAGATTTACTGAGATATATCCAAAAAATCACTAAATAATTCAAAAATAATAATAAGACCCATATGTGTTTGTTGTTAATAGATGAAAATAGTTACGGAGCCTGTGAGTGAAAAATTAACGTGTATGAAAAGTACCCCAAATATTTAGCATTTTTTAAAGAGTGTCCGTTTTGCGTATAGTTAGTGACATTGTGTTCGTAAAATTATTTCGAGTTTAACGATGGTGTCGAAAAAATTTAACTCGTTGCGAGCGAGAAGATATGACCCGTTGAATATTTGAGTGGAGTTTATTTAAAATTATTTATGAAAATGTTGATTTAACAGTTTGCCCCCTTGTTTTGGGGGTCGATTTTAAATTTTGAACAAAGTGTGGGGGGTGTTTGTGGTTAAATGGAATTTAGTTAAAAGGAAAAAAAAGGATGAAAAGACGAAAGCACCCTTGGTACTATTCATCATTTTTGTCTAATAGATAATATAGTAATAGTAATGATACAAGTTTACGAGCTTACATTTTCAATTTTTATAATACAAAAATAAACTTGTCATTGATTCTGTATCATCTCTCTTTTTTTTTCATTTAAATTTAAAGTATTTATGTTTTACCATGTAAGTACTTTTATTTTACTTGCACTTAAGATAAAATATAATAACAAGTGATAATGCAACAAAATTTGCCATCCACTTTTCTAATATTTTTTAACACTTCACATTGAATGACAATTTTGTTTCATTAGATAAAGTACCCCCCTCGTTAAAATCTTGCTAAAGAAACCCAATGAGAAAAAAATCTTTAGCTAAAAAGAGTGCAACATATAGTTGACTTCTCCTCAAGTAGTTATCGTAGTTTTTGAACAAAATGAACAATTTTAGACAATTATTTTGAAGTTTATGTTTATGTTTACGATTTTCATCTATATATACAACTATAATTTTTGAAATTTAATATTTAAATGTATAAAGTACAATTCGATAATCCCCGTTAATCCACGAATTGCTGATTACTCCTTCCAAATTTCCGATCGATTAATTCGCGAATAGTGATATGTGCAACATTGGATGAAAAGATCAGCAGAGTTATTGCTAGATTGAACACATATTTCATTTCAATCTGGTTGTACTTAATGATATTTTTAGTGTATGAGAAGAATCTAGGAGGTATATGTTTTGTTAGGTCACGTTTGATATACCATTCTTCAACTATGCTATACAAGCTGCATTATCTTCATAGATAATTGTTGGACTTTAATTGTGTTCTAGTCCACAAGAATCCGTAATGATTGTGCCATTGATCTCAACCAAACAAATTCTCGTGTAGCTTCATGTAATGCATTTACTTCGACATGATTTGATGATGTTGCAACAAGTGTTTCTCTTTGGGAGCGCCATGAAACTACGATAACTCCATTTAGAAATACATATCCAGTTTAGGATTTAAATTTATATGATTCAGATAAATAACTTACATTTGCAGCCAACCAATCTTGTTTTGAATCATTAGAATAAAATAATCTTAAGTCAGTAGTTCTTCAAAGGTATCTAAATATGTGTTTGATCTTATTCCGGTATCTTTTGGTAGGAGTAGAGTTGATGTTTGCCAGCAAATTAACTGCAAAAGAATTGTCAAGTCTTATAAATTTGTAAGATACAAAAGATTTCCAATTGAATTAAGACATTGAACTTGTGAAGCAAGATAATCTTCATGATCTTCACCGGGACGAAATGGATCAGTGTCAACATTGAGTGATCTAACAACCATACGATTACTTAATAGTTTTTCCTTGTTCATACTGAAACGCTTTAAAATCTTTTCAAGATAAGTTGTTTGATTTACATGTAAAGCATTAGGCATATGCTCAACCTTCAAACCAAGGAAACACTATTGGAGTGCGAAGTTTGAATTAAACAAGGTTTGCTGAATCTGTGAAACTGGTGACCGCGAGTTTAAAGTTATGGTCGCAAGAATCACATCTGTGCTGAGAAAACAAAACTCGTGACCACCAGAATTTCATTGCGGTCGCGAGAATGGTTCTAATGGGAGAAAATTCTAGAATTGAGTTTTTTCTTACTCGTTAAGTTGTTTCCTTATTTAGATCTGCCTATATAAACACCCCATGTAACACATACAATATGTGCACAAAAATAATAATGAAAAATCTCTGGTTTGTGCACGTGGAGCAAACGCTGTTGAGTCCCCAAAATGATTAAGTATTGAATTATGACAAAACACCATTGTATACAGCCGACCAGCATATGTTTATTTATGTTTAGACAACATTTTTTGCCGTATCAAGTTTCTCAGTATGCTGCCTAGTATATCAGCACAAGATAGACGTTATTCTTCAACCATCACAGGATGTGTGCCTAGCAAATTAAGAAGATCAAGTGAACCCGTAGAAGAACCAGCATGGCTGGTAGCACTATACAACACTTAGACAATTATGCTCCACTACAAGCATAATATTTTTCTATGTGGTCTACATCAATTGTACTATTCAACAGAAGTAGAAGACAAAGTTGAACAGAAAAGGACACGCGTCGGCGGCTAACAAGTGACCTTACAAGACCACGTGGGAATGCAGAAGTTTAATGCATGTGCAGACATGGGTTATTTCTTTGTCAATGCCTAGGGAACCCAACATTCTATTTGTTAATTTAAATAGTGTGATCAAACCAATTTGGAGTGTTCCTGCAAATAGCTACCAAAGAGGAAAGAATGAAAGCATGATCTCTGATGATGTTGTCTACACAAGTACAGACATCCTATGTCTTGATGGATAATAGATCTATTACCTGGTTAATATGACTCCTATAAATAGATATCTCCAATATTGTAATATTTATTGGTGTAGGTTTAATTAAATTGAGTCCGAACCTTGTAAAAGCTTAAGATATCCTCTATAGCTAACTTAGGTGTAATTTGTATCAACCAAGTATTTGTTCCGCCATTGAATAGTTGTAATTCTTTGATATTCATATCAATAGAAGAATAACGTTGAAAAATACCCATGACTCTTATTTAATTATCTGTTTAAATACACTTAATTGTTTGATTATTTGTTTAAATGAAAAGAATTGTATTCACCCCCTCTACAATACTCATGTTGTTATCTAAGGGACTGTCACACCCCCAAATAGGGCCTGGGGTATTTGTGACTAATTATATCAAATCACAGTTGTATAAACGAGAACGACTCTATATGAGACGTTTTATTGAGTTTTGCAGCGGAAGATAAATAGATTACATTGTATTTAGAGCATTAAATGTCTTTAATTGATATGATATGTAATGAAGACTCCAAGCATAGCAAACAATCATCATCAAAGCAGCAGATATACAGTGGAAGAAATATTTAATTACCTGAGAATAAACATGTTTTAAAAAGTCAACACGAGGTTGAGTGAGTTCATAGGTTTGTCATAAATAATAATTTCAGTAATAGATCACAAGATTTAATAAAAGACGATATATCATGTATATCAAAAGTATGCCATGAGCGTATAATATCAAAACTAAACGATTTTACCCCGAGACAATACATATGTAATTGTCGAGATCATTATTATACCACCAATTGACCTGAGGTCAACAGTGCGGGACGTTACTCCCAATAGCGCTATTTATAATAATTCTGTTTGCCTCTTCATTATCTAGCAATTAATGATATTACAAAGCAGGGTTTTGCATGTTTCATATGAACACAATAACATGTTACATATCAACACAATAAAAGTACTCATGTTGGTCGCATAATAGTTTGCACTTATGTCTATCCGTTATAAAAATATTGCATTTATTCTCAGCCCAAAAATATATAAAAAGGGAGCAGATGAACTCACGATACGATACGATAGTTTGTAGTAAATATGCATATGACAGCATTGAACAAATGTAGAGTTGACCTCCGATTCACGAACATATATCAATTATTTATGTATTAACACGTATATTGAACATATAATGTTAATCAAACCAGTTTGTGTATAATTTATTACTTATAGTAATATATTTGTTATTTCAATTATATATGTTTATATTTATATTTATATATATATATATATATATATATATATATATATATATATATATATATATATATATATATATATATATATATATATATATATATATATATATATATATATATATGTATATATGTATGTTATTTTTATATGTTATTTGAAAATAGTACATTAAATATATTTATTATAATTAATTAAGCAGTGTTCATTATAAAAATATAAATATAGTTCTGTTGTAGGTTTTGAATATATTTTTATGCAACGAGTATTTATTTAGTAAAATAATATTAATAAGTATAAATATAAAGTTGTATCTTTTTACGATAATAATAATAATAACCTAAATGAAATTTTAATTATAATTTTAATAACAATGTTAATTTTTAATAAAATGATAGTTTTATTAGAAATGATAATTTTGATAACTTTAATTAAAGTGATACTTTTTAATTATAATTATGTTTTAAATATTAATGTTTATAATAACTTTAACATTAGTAATAGTAATAATATCGATAATAATATATAAAAAGCTATATTTGATTACGATAATACTTTTAATAATAATACTAATAATAATAATACAAATTATTACTAATTATAATGATAGTAATACTACTAATAATAATAATATTAGATAATACTAATAATATTTAAATGATTAATGATAGTTTTAATAAATAAAAAAAATGAAAGTTTTGAAAATTTTAAAAATGATTCTTTTAGTAGTATCAATAATGATAATAATACTAGTATTAATGATAATGATACTTGTAAATATTAGGAGTAATACTAATTATAACATTAACTAATAATAATAATAATAATAATAATAATAATAATAATAATAATAATAATAATAATAATAAAATAAAGTGCTACCTTAAAAGCTTGTTCTAAAAAAATATTCCACGACCGGGACTCGAACCCGAGACCTCACGCTCACACACAAACTCCTAAAACCATTCAAGCTGTTTGAACTTTTCTGATTAATTTCCTATACTAAATATACTTAATCTGTTTTATGTTTCACTTCTTCTTCTTCATAGAATAACTCGACTGGAATTTAATTTATCATAACAACGAGATTGTTAGATTAAACATGGAACTTGAAACAGAAGCCAATTATAATCGTGATTTTAGATTTATCAGACCCAAAACAAATAAAAAAATTAAAAGAGTTAAAAAAAGGCCTGCTGCTGTTCAAAGAAAAGAGAGAAAAAAAATCCGATTTTTGATTTTAAGTTGATTTTAGAATATGCTTTATTCAGGAAAAAGTTTGCAAATCATATTTAGAAACTATTGGTATCGTCAATTGCACTTGAAACCGAAATACGAACTCGAATTTGATGATGAACAAAAAGTTTGACTTTTGAAATATAAAGTTTGACTCCAAAATTAAGATTCGTTATGAGGAATTGGGATATGAAATTTTGCAGGAAGTTTAATTGAATTATTCCTAACAAAACCACAATTACAGATTTTGAAATAAATTTCGAACTCGAGATTTTTGAAAAATGTATAAGAACAGAGAAGTACGAGTTGCAGTTTCTTTTTTTTTTACAACTTGCAGTATTTGATAATTGTTGATGAAACATTCGTATGATTTAACTTATACACAAATTTGAGTGTGTGTTGACTAGATTACATCATAGAAGAAAAATAAAAAAATTAAAAGCATTCACGATGAAATAAAAAAAAAACAGATACCTAAAAAAAATGGAAGCAGATCACGATTAATACATACAAATATAAAATTAAAAAGTTGAATGAATACCTAATTTAGGTATCTGTCGTGTTTTCCATTATTAAATATTGCTGATTACTGATTAAAAGTTAATAATAATAATTATGTTAATAATAATAATCCTAATAATAATAATTATATTAATATTAATAATAATAAATATAATTAATAATGATAATTAATAATAATATCAATAATAATGATAATAAGTATAACAATAATATTAGTAATAATAATACCAATAATGATAATAATAATAATAATAATAATAATAATAATAATAATAATAATAATAATAATAATAATAATAATAATAATAATAATAATAATAATAATAATAATAATAGATTATGTTAGTGATACTAATAATCATATTAAATCATAATAATAATAAATGATAAATGATAATAATAATAATTTTGATAATAATAGTATTAATAATAATAATGATATTTTTTTATTTTAATATTAATGTTAAGTATTAATACTCATACTAATAATACTAATAATATATTAGTAATTATATTAATGATAATGATAATTAATAATAATAATAATTATAATACTGATAATAATAATGATTGTAAATGATGTATATACACACGCATATATATTTTCATATCTTTTTATAACCGGTTATTCGTGAATCATCGGAAACAGTCGAAGTTTAGTTTAAATTTAAATCAGAAATTTTTTGGGATATCACAGTACCTACCCGTTAAAAGAAATTTCGTCCCAAAATTTAGTTGTTGCCATCAGTCGGCATCATTTGTAAACAGGTGAGAATATTTTCGTTTTATTTGGTCTTCACATTCCCAGGTATACTCGGGGCCTTGCATGAATTCCAACGAATAGAGTATTGTTTTGTTTCGAGCGTTTAAATCTTACGATCCATAAATTCTACGAAGTGCATTTTATTATTAATGCGGAGGTTATATAAAGGATTTAACAAGAGTGTCATTGATTAGGTTTTCTCAGAGAGAGATGATGACGTTATACAAGCATCTCAATACACATGAAATGTGTTATGTGTAGTGACCCGAACTTTTACATATTTATATATATTAAATGAAATTGTTATTTACATGATTAAGTGTTTCCAACATGTTAAGCAATCAAACTTGTTAAGACTTTATTAATTGAAATAGGTTTCATATATACAATTGACCACCCAAGTTGACCGGTGATTCACGAACGTTAAAACTTGTAAAAACTATATGATGACATATATATGGTTATATATATAGTTAACATGATATTATGATAAGTAAGTATCTCATTAGGTATTTTAACAATAAGTTATATACATAAAAATGAGACTATTGAATTTTAGAAACTCGAAAACGATATATATAACGATTATCGTTATAACAACGTCTTACTAAATACATATGAATCATATTAAGATATTGATACACTATGTTTAATCATGATAAATGATATGTAAACATGTCATTAAGTGTATTAACAATGAACTACATATGTAAAAACAAGACTACTAACTTAATGATTTCGAAACAAGACATATATGTAACGATTATCGTTGTAACAACATTTAACTGTATATATATCATACTAAGATATATTAATATATCATAATATCATGATAATGTAATAATTTAACATCTCTTTAGATATAATAAACAATGGGTTAACAACATTTAACAAGATCGTTAACCTAAAGGTTTCAAAACAACATTTACATGTAACGACTAACGATGACTTAACGACTCAGTTAAAATGTATATACATGTAGTGTTTTAATATGTATTAATACACTTTTGAAATACTTCAAGACACTTATCAAAATACTTCTACTTAACAAAAATGCTTACAATTACATCCTCGTTCAGTTTCATCAACAATTCTACTCGTATGCACCCGTATTCGTACTCGTACAATACACAGCTTTTAGATTTATGTACTATTGGTATATACACTCCAATGATTAGCTCTTAGCAGCCCATGTGAGTCACCTAACACATGTGGGAACCATCATTTGGCAACTAGCATGAAATATCTCATAAAATAACAAAAATATTAGTAATCATTAATGACTTATTTACATGTAAACAATATTACACATCCTTTATATCTAATCCATATACCAACGACCAAAAACACCTACAAACACTTTCATTCTTCAATTTTATTCATCTAATTGATCTCTCTCAAGTTCTATCTTCAAGTTCTAAGTGTTCTTCATAAATTCTATAAGTTCTAGTTTCATAAAATCAAGAATACTTCCAAGTTTGATAGCTTACTTCCAATCTTGTAAAGTGATCATCCAAACTCAAAAAATCTTTCTTATTTACAGTAAGATATCTTTCTAATACAAGTTAATACTCATATTCAAACTTTGATTCAATTTTTATAACTATAACAATCTTATTTCGAGTGGAAATCTTACTTGAACTTGTTTTCGTGTCATGATTCTGCTTCAAGAACTTTCAAGCCATTCAAGGATCCTTTGAAGCTAGATCTATTTTTCTCATTTCCAGTAGGTTTATCCACAAAACTTGAGGTAGTAATGATGTTCATAACATCATTCGATTCATATATATATAACTACCTTATTCGAAGGTTTAAACTTGAAATCACTAGAACATAGTTTAGTTAATTCTAAACTTGTTCGCAAACAAAAGTTAATCCTTCTAACTTGACTTTTAAAATCAACTAAACACATATTCTATATCTATATGATATGCTAACTTAATGATTTAAAACCTGGAAACACGAAAAACACCGTAAAACCGGACATATGCCGTCGTAGTAACACCACGGGCTGTTTTGGGTTTGATAATTAAAAACTATGATAAACTTTGATTTAAAAGTTGTTATTCTGGGAAAATGATTTTTCTTATGAACATGAAACTCTTTCCAAAAATCATGGTTAAACTCAAAGTGGAAGTATGTTTTTCAAAATGGTCATCAAGACGTCGTTCTTTCGACTGAAATGACTACCTCTTAAAAAAATGACTTGTAACTTATATTTCCGACTATAAACCTATACTTTTTCTGTTTATATTCATAAAATAGAGTTCAATATAAAACCATAGCAATTTGATTCACTCAAAACGGATTTAAAATGAAGAAGTTATGGGTAAAACAAGATTGGATATTTTTGATTATTGTAGCTATGAGAATTATTGTAACAATTCTATACAAATCATATCCTAGCTAACTTATATTATATTATACATGTATTCTAATATATTATGTAATCTTGGGTACCATAGACACGTATGTAAATGTTTTGACATATCATATCTACCCATGTATATATGTTATTTGGAACAACCATAGACACTCTATATGTAGTAATGTTGGAGTTAGCTATACAGGGTTGAGGTTGATTCCAAAAATATATATACTTTGAGTTGTGATCTAGCCTGAGACGTGTATACACTGGGTCGTGGATTTATTCAAGATAATATATATCAATTTATTTCTGTACATCTAACTGTGGACAACTAGTTGTAGGTTACTAACGAGGACGGCTGACTTAATAAACTTAAAACAGTAAAACGTATTAAAAAATGTTGTAAATATATTTTGAACATACTTTGATATATATGTACATATTTGTTATAGGTTCGTGAATCGACCAGTGGCCAAGTCTTACTTCCCGACGAAGTAAAAAAAATCTGTGAAAGTGAGTTATAGTCCCACTTTTAAAATCTAATATTTTGGGATGAGAATACATGCAGTTTTATAAATGTTTTACGAAATAGATACAAGTAAATGAAACTACATTATATGGGTGAATGATCGAAGCCGAATATGCCCCTTTTGCTTGGTAGCCTAAGAATTAGTAAACCGATCTATTAATTGACGCGAATCCTAAAGATAGATCTATTGGGCCTAACGAACCCCATCCAAAGTACCGGATGCTTTAGTACTTCGAATTCGTTTTTATCATGTTCGAAGGATTTCCCGGAATGATAGGAGATATTCTTATATGCATCTTGTTAATGTTGGTTACCAGGTGTTCACCATATGAATGATTTTTATCTCTATGTATGGGATGTATATTGAAATATGAAATCTTGTGGTCTATTATTATGATTTGATAATATATAGGTTAAATCTATAACTCACCAACATTTTTGTTGACGTTTTAAGCATGTTTATTCTCAGGTGATTATTAAGAGCTTCCGCTGTTGCATACTAAAATAAGGATAAGATTTGGAGTCCATGCTTGTATGATATTGTGTAAAAACTGCATTCAAGAAACTTATTTTTGATGTAATATATTCTTATTGTAAACCATTATGTAATGGTCGTGTGTAAACAATATATTTTAGATTATCATTATTTGATAATCTACGTAATGCTTTTTAAACCTTTATCGATAAAATAAAGGTTATGGTTATTTTAAAAATGAATGCAGTCTTTGAAAAACGTCTCATATAGAGGTCAAAACCTCGCGACGAAATCAATTAATATGGAACATTTATAATCAATATGAACGGGACATTTCATTATGAATAATAGTGAGCTTATTTAAACCTTGAGCATTTATGCCACAATATTAGGGTAGACAAAATAGAGAGGAGTTCATGAAAATCATAGTCATGAAGTTTGATTGAGATCGTCATTCTTTACAACAAGAATGATGAATATGAGTTGAAAAATAGAGTTTTATCAACATTGGGTAATATGGATGAAACGATTCGATTATAGGAAGAGTATAAACGAAGCTATCGTAAAATATCGAAATGAGAAAATTAAATGTTCGCCTTAACTTTTGATATAGTTAAAGTTGATTTCCGAAATTCAATGAATTAAAGAAAATCTTTATAATCTTTATAAGATTTGATTCTCCGGTAATTAAGAAATTTTGGATTTTCTTTAATTAAATGCGGTGAATTGCCTCGATTGCTGTGTCTGGAATTTCGCTATAAATTAGCTTCTTCCGTTTCATTATCTTCACCACTTATATATTTTCTTCATCAATTCATACTTCCAAAGATTGTGAAAATGCTCCATCCAGTTCTTATCCTGGATATTTTTTTGACTATCGTTTCAGTCATTCTTCTTTTTCATTTACCACCAGAGGAATTTATTTTCTTCTACTTTTATCTTGGGGTTATAGTGTTTTTAATTCTCCCGTGTCTTTATGTCGCTATACGCATTGATGTACATGGTTTGTAATTTCGGTGTCGTTATCGGGCTTTATATTTTCCCTTATATGTCGAAGCTTCATGCTTTTGTAAAGCAAGTAATGGTCCAGAATTTGTAGATATGAATTTAGGAATGGACCTACTGTTATAAGCAGAAAGGAACGTAATATCATGATTTGATTTATTAAATTACCAGAATCACTGAGGATAGAACTATCATGAATATATGTTCTTGATATGTTCAGAGGTTAAGTAGAATGTAAGAGTCGTGCAACATGGCAAATGATGATCTATGAATCATCATCTTCCATAAACAATTTAGCATGACTTACTGTAATATAATCACGTTGGCTTGACGTCATTATATTATACTAACTCATGCTTCAATTCCCAACACTTCTCTAGAATTTATTCATAATTTATACTTGGATTTTACAGAAGTTTCCAATATAATGTAATACAGATAGCACGAAGAGGTATATAATTTCGGACGAGAATATTTATGAAAATATCTTCAGAAATATCGAAGATATTTATGATGATATTTCGGAATTTCTAAGTTCGAAAGTTGATGAAGAAAAATTTTCCGCAAGCTTTTAACATGACTTCAGAGCAAGATATTCTCTAAAGATTTCATCGGATCCAGAATTACCTGGATTCTTTGAATATAGGGTTTGGTCCTTATATTTGTCTTTTGTCTCCTTTATGGTTAGCTAAATCCGTTTTTCAGTTCCAAATCTGAGCTTTTTCAATACGTCATTCTTTGTCATCAAACTTTTGACCATTAAGACCATCTATAGCTTTTGCTGCTTCATCAGCATTATTAGGGTTAACGAATTTGAATCGTTGGTTATCAATCCGAGATGGTTTCAAGAAATTTTATTTTTAGATGATTAAACACTAATTGTAATCGTCAACTGATCTAACGGTTGACGAAGAAATGTTGTAAATTTCAAAAGTAATGAATGATAGTTTCGGTGATTTGATGTGATAATTCATCACAGAATACGAATGAATACAATTCATGAGAATCAGAATTGAAGAATGTATAATGTAACATATTAATGTGAGATATAAATATTTCTAGGGTATTACCTACCCGTAAAAATATTTTCACAGTTAACAGTTTGTACAAAAGAGTTTTAATTACAGTCTTCATGAAAATATACGTACATATATATTTTCCTTCAGATGTAATCATGGATTTAATGAGTTAATATAATATTAAACTCATTTGATTTACGGTTAAAACGAGAATGAATAATCTCCAAAACCTTAGAGATTTCATAATTGTCGCGAAATATTTCGCTAATGAAGTTATGAATCAATACATTCGTCGTTACACTTGATTTATTATGAAATGGAGTTTATTGTGTTGAAGCAGTGATTAACGACTGTTAAGTCATTTAACGAAGGATGTACATCATAGCATATTAGTGATATGAATTAACCAAGTAGTACATACTAGTTAAGATTCACATGTAATAGCTTAGTACGAAAAGATTTAGTATTGTTCCAAACCATATATATATATATATATATATATATATATATATATATATATATATATATATATATATATATATATATATATATATATATATATATATATATATATATATAAAGTATACATATATAATTCTTTAGGAAGAATGAGTCAATACATCTTAACTCATTATTACTAATATTCCTTGGTATCTATGGGCGTATGATGTTGATGTTTGAGGTACTGAGTGTGATGTTGAGGCGTGGAATGCAGATGTTGTTGTTGATGAAGTTGATGCTATTGGTGGTGATGTTGATGGTGCCGATGGTACTGGTGTTGCTGATACTGGTGCCTTCAGTGATTGCGGTGTTGGTGATGTTGGCGGTATTGCTGGTACTGGTGGTGCTGGTTATGCTGCTGGTGCTGCCGATGCTTGTAGAATTCGCACCATATTCTCCAGAGCCACCACTCGAGCGCGAAGCTCGTTGACTTCTTCTACTATTCCGGGATGATTGGCGGTTGGAACAAGGGGATGAATAAGATCTAGAATCTTCGATATTATATAATCGTGACTAGATACCCTGGAAAGAAGAGAGAAAATAGTGTTTCGGACTGGTTCGCCAGTAAGTGCCTCAGGTTCTTTGCCAAGTGGTGAATTCGGTTGGTGGAAGGGATCACCTTCTTCTTGTCTCCATTAATTGAGTTGGCTACGAACCCATCCCTAATTCATCCAGAATAGATGATGACTGATTGGTTCGTTTGTTCCTGTTACGCTACCATTGCAGCTCGAGGAGTTCGAGGAATCCATATTATGTGTTTGGGATAGGGTTTGATATGAATTGGGTGCTGGATACTGAATGATATATTCGTCTCCTTGAATACGTATATATAGCAAAAAGATTTCCGTAATTTACGGAGGAAATTTAGGAAAAGTGTTAAACAAAGTCTATTGGGATAGATATGATAAGATATGATAAGATATGATGTGTCTATACTTCGTTTATGCAATAATGGCAGTATGACGTGTCGAGATTTAAAAATGATAAGTATGTAATCAGGTAAACTTTCGATTAAAGACTTTCAATTCGCAATGGCCTATTCAGGTCTAGGGGCTTGAGCTATAGGATCCTTTAAATCGGTAATCCAAACCCTTCCATTCTAGAGTTTCGTAGACGCCATCTGTAAAGAAAGTTCAATGATCCAAAATAACGAGAAAGCAAAGATTTTGAAAGTAATGAATATGAATAGTAGAGATTTCAAGAATCATGGATAACATTTCATGTAATATATATGCAATACACAAAAAAATGATAGATGATAAAGGAATGTCGAGAACGGTGTCGCATTTAAATGTGGTGACGGAATTGGATAGTACTTAGGAGAGTGAGCAGAGTTCTTAGATTGGCTTGGCATTCTAAGGAAGATTAAATAATTTAATAAGCATAGTTTCTAAGGTATAGTGTAGCATTTAACAATTAAAGGCAACAATTAAAGGCACTATGGTCAAGGAAAGTTGTAGTCCTACATTGCTAACGTACCTAATTGTATAAGGCACACATAAAATGCAATCCTGGTTCTCTACAACAGTCTGCTCTGATACCATTTCTGTCACACCCCTAAATAGGGCCTGGGGTATTTGTGACTAATTATATCAAATCACAGTTGTATAAATGAGAACGACTCTATATGAGACGTTTTATTAAGTTTTGAAGCGGAAGATAAATAGATTACATTGTATTTAGAGCATTAAATGTCTTTAATTGATATGATATGTAATGAAGACTCCAAGCATAGCAAGCAATCATCATCAAAGCAGCAGATATACAGCGGAAACAATATTTAAGTACCTGAGAATAAACATGTTTTAAAAAGTCAACACGAGGTTGAGTGAGTTCATAGGTTTTTCATAAATAATGATTTCAGTAATAGATCACAAGATTTAATAAAAGACGATATATCATGTATATCAAAAGTATGCCATGAGCGTATAATATCAAAACTAAATGATTTTACCCCGAGACAATACATATGTAATTGTCGAGATCATTATTATACCACCAATTGACCTGAGGTCAACAGTGCGGGACGTTACTCCCAATAGCGCTATTTATAATAATTCCGTTTGCCTCTTCATTATATAGTAATTAATGATATTACAAAGCAGGGTTTTGAATGTTTCATATGAACACAATAACATGTTACATATCAACACAATAAAAGTACTCATGTTGGTCGCATAATAGTTTGCACTTGTGTCAATCCGTTATAAAAATATTGCATTTATTCTCAGCCCAAAAATATATAAAAAGGGAGCAGATGAACTCACGATACGATAGTTTGTAGTAAATATGCATATGACGGCATTGAACAAATGTAGAGTTGACCTCTGATTCACGAACCTATATCAATTATTTATGTATTAACACGTATATTGAACATATAATGTTAATCAAACCAGTTTGTGTATAATATATTACTTATAGTAATATATTTGTTATTTCAATTATATATGTTTATATATATATATATATATATATATATATATATATATATATATATATATATATATATATATATATATATATATATATATATATATATATATATATATGTATGTATGTTTTTTTTATATGTTATTTGAAAATAGTACATTAAATATATTTATTATAATTAATTAAGCAGTGTTCATTATAAAAATATAAATATAGTTCTGTTGTAGGTTTTGAATATATTTTTATGCAACGAGTATTTATTTAGTAAAATAATATTAATAAGTATAAATATAAAGTTGTATCTTTTTACGATAATAATAATAATAACCTAAATGAAATTTTAATTATAATTTTAATAACAATGTTAATTTTTAATAAAATGATAGTTTTATTAGAAATGATAATTTTGATAACTTTAATTAAAGTGATACTTTTTAATTATAATTATGTTTTAAATATTAATGTTTATAATAACTTTAACATTAGTAATAGTAATAATATCAACAATAATATATAAAAAGGTATATTTGATTACGATAATACTTTTAATAATAATAATAATACTAATAATAATAATAATAATACAAATTATTACTAATTATAATGATAGTAATACTACTAATAATAATAATATTAGATAATACTAATAATATTTAAATGATTAATGATAGTTTTAATAAATAAAAAAAATGAAAGTTTTGAAAATTTTAAAAATGATTCTTTTAGTAGTATCAATAATGATAATAATACTAGTATTAATGATAATGATACTTGTAAATATTAAGAGTAATACCAATTATAACATTAACTAATAATAATAATAATAATAATAATAATAATAATAATAATAATAATAATAATAATAATAATTATAATAATAATAATAATCATAATAAAAATAATAATAATAATAATAATAATAATAATAATAATAATAATAATAATAATAATAATAATAATAATAATAATAATAATAATAATAATAATAAAAGTAAAGTGCTACCTTAAAAGCTTGTTCTAAAAAAATATGCCACGACTGAGACTCGAACCCGAGACCTCACACTCACACACAAACTCCTAAAACCATCAAAGTTGTTTGATCTTTTCTGATTAATTTCCTAAACTAAATATACTTAATCTATTTTCTGTTTCACTTCATCTTCTTCATAGAATAACTCGACTGGAATTTAATTTATCATAACAACGAGATTGTTAGATTAAACACGGAACTTGAAATAGAAGCCAATTATAATCGTGATTTTAGATTTATCAGACCCAAAACAAATAAAAAAATTAAAAGAGTTAAAAAAAGGCATGCTGCTGTTCGAAGAAAAGAGAGAAAAAAATTCGATTTTTGATTTTAAGTTGATTTTAGAATACGCTTTCTTCACGAAATAGTTTGCAAATCATATTTAGAAACTATTGGTATATTCAATTGCACTTGAAACCGAAATACGAACTCGAATTTGATGATGAACAAAAAGTTTGACTTTTGAAATATAAAGTTTGACTCCAAAATTAAGATTCGTTATGAGGAATTAGGATATTAAATTTTGCAGGAAGTTTAATTGAATTATTCATAACAAAACCACAATTACAAATTTTGAAATAAATTTTGAACCCGAGATTTTTGAAAAATGTACAAGAACAGAGAAGTACGAGTTGAAGTTTTTTTTTTACAACTTGCAGTATTTGATAATTATTGATGAAACATTCGTATGATTTAACTTATACACAAATTTGAGTGTGTGTTGACTAGATTACAGCATAGAAGAAAAATAAAAAAATTAAAAGCAATCACGATGAAATAAAAAAATAAAAGAAATACCTAAAAAAATGGAAGCAGATCACGATTAATATATACAAATATAAAATTAAAAAGCTGAATGAATACCTAATTTAGGTATCTGTCGTGTTTTCCATTATTAAATATTACTGATTACTGATTAAAAGTTAATAATAATAATTATGTTAATAATAATAATCCTAATAATAATAATTATATTAATAATAATAATAATAAATATATTTAATAATGATAATTAATAATAATATCAATAATAATGATAATAAGTATAACAATAATATTAGTAATAATAATACCAATAATGATAATACTAATAATAATAATAATAATAATAATAATAATAATAATAATAATAATAATAATAATAATAATAATAATAATAATAATAATAATAATAATAATAGATTATGTTTATGATACTAATAATCATATTAAATCATAATAATAATAAATGATAAATGATAATAATAATAATTTTGATAATAATAGTATTAATAATAATAATGATATTTTATTATTTTAATATTAATGTTAAGTATTAATACTAATACTAATAATATTAATAATATATTAGTAATTATATTAATGATAATGATAATTAATAATAATAATAATAATTATAATACTGATAATAATAATGATTGTAAATGATGTATATACACACGCATATATATTTTCATATCTTTTTATAACCGGTTATTCGTGAATCATCGTAAACAGTCAAAGTATAGTTTAAATTTAAATCAGAAATTTTCCGGGTTATCACAGGGACCAACAAACCTTCTCCATGTTTTGGAGTTGGGATATAACCACGTCAAATCCTGTGTCGTTTATCTTTATCTTTATGATTTAATTATTCATTTGTCATTCGTAGGTGTGGTGATTAGTATAAATCACCTGTCTTGTTGGGGCCTTACAAATTCCTAACAAGTGGTATCATAAGCCTAAGGTTTCGAGTTTGGGAGCGATGGAGAATTTGAAAGCAAGTTTCTTCAATATGTAGATGATTCAGTTTTTTCATCAAGGTTAGATCAAACGACGGGCTGAGGGATTTGCTTTGCAACATGTATCGCGACCGGATGACTTAGTTGTTTGCGATAAACTCATGGATATATCTATGTATCCGGGAGAGTTGATCACACAAGATTCAGGTATCGGTTCTAGAAAGTTGTGATTGTAACCGGTGCACTGATTGCATCATGATGGTGATTTTTCTGCGAAGGGTACGGAGTCAGAGGTTGGGTCCATGGGTTTGTTGTGGAGAGATTTTTCGCGAAATCCAGGTAATGGATCTGAGTTATCGTTCTTTGCGATCCCGTGCGAAAGAATGATTGAACTATCAAATTCGGAGTTCCAGGAGCTGTTGTAGTAGAAAATTCATAGCAGGTTTGTTAACCGTTTCAGCGACTTGATGTTTTCAGTGTAGATAGTAAACATACTGATCTACATGTGATAAAACTTTGAGATTGATTGGACCGTTGGATCTTGAGATATGATTTTTCAAATCAGTGTAGATTTTAGGGTAAACTTTTTTGGGTTTGATGAAGCGAGTGGCAAGATGGTTTTGTTTTGAAAAGCTTCGAGCAAAAAAAGCTGGATTTTCAGATATGTATGTTTGTTACGGGAGCCAAACTATATGCTGGATGTGATGGATGGCGCTGCAAGTGCACGTCTCAGCGTACGTTCCCTTGGTGACATTGAGTTGATCCTAGAGCCTTGTACCGAAATCTCATTGGTCTACACACATAGAGCATGAGAGTTCCGTTTGGTAGCGGTAAAGGTTGGGTCTAAACTATCGTTGGAAGGAAGGCCTATACGGTTTTTTCATGGCACAACCCATAATCTTACATAGGATATGAGGAAGAAACAAAAGTGTGCTTTGGGGGTGGTTTCTCTCAGGTTTGGGCGGTCAAGTAATAAAAAATTAGGACATTCATTTGGAAATCGACAGTGGATGTTATCGTGGATACTCGCGGGTTGTAGTCTGGATGTGTGGATAGCGCAACGTGACATTTGCAGCATGTCGACGGTTGGTACAACTCCTATGTTGGCTCACACGTCAATGGATGAGTCGATCTTGGAGCCGTGTACTGTAAGTAGACTTTATGTGGTCCTAATCAAGTTATGTTCTGAGGTTGCGGCATGTACTAAATTAGGTTGGAAATAGACTATCATTTGAGGGAAGGCCTAGTTGAACTTAGGTTTGAGGGGAGGTTTGTTGGATTGCAAACCAAAGTCCAACATCGAATTATTGAACGGGACGACCAATGTATTTGGTTAAATATTCCATAGTATTTGAATATGTGGGCATGGTTAGAGGTTTCTCACTAAAGAAATTGGTTTGATGTTGTTAAAAAGGACGCGTTCTACTATGGCTCGGGTTTGGTTGACATTGGTACAACAAAGAAAGCATGTTTTCCTCAGGTGACCAGTTAAGATTCTTTAAGTGATGGAGGAAGTGAATAATCTTGTAAGTCTTGGAACATGAGCTTTCTAGAGGCTGGCAGGAACTTAGTCGGAAGTGGGAATTTGACAATTAGTGGGAGTTATTTAACGACCCAAAAAATTAGTATTTGGAATGTCGAGAGTTTGATGTGCAAAATTTTGGTGTATGTTGCGAGGTTATGTGCGTGTTCACCGTTTGGGCCATAACTTCCTCATACGAACTCGGATTGAGGCGAATCAAAAGCCCAGGCTACCGTAATTCGAGCCCAGACATTTTTAATTTCAAGTTGTGAGCTGGAAGGCTCTAAAAGCGCCACTTTTGGTCTAGGAGAACCGATTTTGTGCCGGTTTGAGTGCTGATTGTATTTTTGGAGATTTAAATGAGGGGCATTGTGGTCTTTTTGCATGTGGACGGATTTTAGGCTAAAAATAGATCTAGATCTGCTTATTACTCATTTCATCTCATTCTTCACCCAAACTTCAACCTAGAGTGAGAAAGAGCTTTCTAGAGTGAGAAAACTAAAATTGGTGAAGAAGATGAAGATGCATGACCAAATTGGAGCTCATCTTGGATGTTTCTGATGTATAACATCATGTTGATGCTAAGGTAAAACCCTATTTCGAATTTCTAGTGTTTAATCTTGCTCTTGTGTTAGGGTTTGGGTCATTGATTGTTGTAAACCCCATTTCACTTGGAAATTTGGGGTTAATGGTGTCGATTGAAGTGTGTAAACATCTTTGAATGTGGGTTTGAGTTGGATGACAAATTTTATGAGTTAGTCATCATAAGTTGGGTATTACTAACTAGTTAAATTGTGTTTTGGTGATTTGGTTGGTCATAAGAACATGTTTGAGGTGTTAGATGGTCAAACGAGAGTCATGCACACCAAGTGTTTGATGAAATGCCTCAACTAAAATCTTGTGTTGTTGATGATGATTTTTGTTGTTAAAATGAGTCATTTATAGGTGTATGAACTGATTTTGATCAAATGAAAGTGTTGTGGTTCATTTTGGGTTGAAATGGTGTCATTTTGGGTGAAACCCGTTACCATAAAAACTGCACGAAACATGATTTTGTAAAGGTCATATCTTGCAAACCGTGACTCCGTTTGAGGCATTGAGCACTTTTCGAAAAGGTATTTGAGTGTACTTTCCAAAGAAAAAGTTTATACTTACTGTTATGGAGTTTAAATGGGTAAGAAACTGCTGGGAAAGTAGGGCTGTCCGGTTTGGGTGGAATGTGTAAAAAGTCAATAAAGTATTATTGTTTGGGACTTTAAACATGGTGTATGTGTCTATAATTTTAGGGTGTTGTTGGGATCAACTTACCACATGTAGTGGTGATGGTTCGGGTCTTTTGGGTCGAGTGCAATTCGGTTGAATGGCACTTGTTGTGTGTGGATTGAAATTACCACCCGTAGTGGTAATTTAGTGATGTCCATTTAAGATGTATAAATGGGCGAGTGTTAGTGATCAAGGTGAAAACTCTTGGTTAAGAGTGTTGGTATTAGATTCTCTTTTAGAGAATAAGTGTTGATGTGTTTGTGTGCCTATATCTATATAGGTGATTTCTTGCTTGGATGCGGTGGCGATGGTATTATATACATGGCGTGTGCTTGTGTTCTAAGGTGAGTGAAGTATTTATATGTGCATGTATATAAGTTATTTGCTTGTAGGTAAAGTGGTGAGTGACACCGGGTGAAAGGATTCACTCTTCGTTGGCGACATGATATGTGGCAAGTGGCATTCGGTTGTAAGGTTCACTCTTCGTGGCCACTTGATGCTAGGTGGTGAGTGTTTACCGAAAGGTTTCACTCTTCGTGACCACAATTTTTACTTAAGTGTGGCGAGTGTTATTCACTCTTCGGCGGCCTCACGTTGTTTTGGGATGTGGTGAGTGTCACTCAATGAATACACTCTTCGGCGACCACATTTGTGTGTACAAGGCGGTGCTATCCGGAAGGTGCCTTCGGGGCCATGAGTGAATTCATTTCTTAGATCTATAGGGAACCCTAAACACTTGTATAATTTGAGTAACCCGTGAAAGTTAGCCTAAGTCATGTAACCTCCTCGCATGCTTGCAGAGATAGTTTTAACCCTAACAAAGATAACTCGCCTTAATTTTCGCTCTTATAATAAAAAGTAAACCACTTATGCTATTAGAAAAGAAACTCCGAAAAGATTTATTGAGGTAAAAACGAGAAGTTTGCTTGAGGACAAGCAAAGTCTATGTGTGGGATATTTGATATTGGCTAAAAAGTCACGTTTTCACCCCGGTATTAAGGCCCAAAAAAAATAAAGTTCCAAGCTTTATTGCCAAAATACCTGTTTCGTCGGTTAAAATTGAAGAATAAGTGATTACGAAGACAGTGCAAAAAGAATCAACAGAATCGGAGCTAAAACGGTGAAAGACAAGAAATCAAGTTACGATCCAGCAAATCAGCAAGCCAAACAGCCTGCCAAATAGCTTGCCACTATGGAAAACGGCTTGCCACATGGCCAAGGCAAACGGGAACAAGAAACGGACGGCCTGGTCAAATGGCCCTTACAAACGGCCTGCCAAACGGTCTGCCAGCCATTTGCAAGCAAATTTCACTTTTATTTAAAGGGTCTTTGTAATCCATTCCAACACACACTTCAATTCACTTCTTTCTCTCTCTTTCTACAATATTAGTCATACTTTCAAGGTCTTCAACTCCGTGCGGGAAACCTAGTACCCGGAGAAGAACACCGGAGATTGTATTATGAGCGGTCTGGAGGTTGAAGTTGTCACTTTTGTATTCAAAACTCGTTTAATCTACTGGTACTTCTATCCTTTGTCTTTATATAATGTTTTCCATTATTATGCTTTGTGATATTGTTACCATGATTAGCGAGTAGTTATCTTTAATGTATGCTATGATGCAGTCAGTTATAATGCCGAAATAATGTTATGGTTTGTGTATTTGGTCAAGATACTTTCCGATTATGCTTTAAACTCAATTGCTTTTCCAACTAATAGGACGTAGTTATCAGCTCTGTTATTGGGAATTCGCGAACCCGATTCAGAGTACACTATCTGTGTCACCCCTTGGTAAGAGAAGTCTATCAGATACAACGTAAGTTTAACTGAGGCACACTGGTTGTAGTAAGTCCACCAAGCCTTGGATTATTACTGAGGACTCTTTCATAGTGAAACATCTGACTTGACCCCTAGTACATTGTCGGTCCTAGACCATGCTAGTGTAGTCACCAAGGATATAAACTTCGTATGTGCACGCTGAAGCACAACGGTTGTTGTAAGCTGTACCTCTGCTAAGTAAGGCCATGGAACCCGGTCAGTGTTGATTAGTACACTGCACCATAACGTGGTCTCAAGCATTGCACCCTGCTTGAGGGATTCTTGGTTAATTAATGAACTGTTTGTTTAAATATATAAAGGATTGGACCGTTAGGATAACCGAACGTGTTCATGGAAGTCAAACCTGACTTGGCCATGGTGTTCTTTATGGTTGAACTCTTTTAAGGGCCTAACTATCTTTTAAACCCGATCATTAACGAAGGCATCAAAGCCCATCACGTCTCTCGGATATGGCAAACCCTGTATTCTATTATGCTTAAGAAAGTTTAGACCTTTGTGGAATGTTAATACGTCACCCAACCGAGTCGATCAATTGGATGAGCCATCTGAACGTGTATGCCTGTAGTCAGACTGCACGGGCGTCGGGGTAAGGGACGTTGCTGTCTATTCAGAATCTTCAAGCCTAACTCATTACCCAGTGACATGTCTTATGATAGGGGCGTTTAAGACCAGTGTAATGAACACAAGGTCAATACCTATTCATGAGCCAGCATTCCATAATCTCGGTAAAGTAACTGATGAAATCATAGTATGCGCTTGTTTTAACCTTATCTAAATTACAAATTTTATCGTATTTACTTTACTTTGTCTTATAAATTAGAAAACCCAAAATTAGGTAACAACCACTACTAAAGTAGTAGGTTGACTAGGAAGCTACTTTAATAATAAATTCTTATGTGGTAGGATGACATGCGATTGAGAAATATGTATACATTATTATAGTATGTATATATGTATATATAGTTTTGGTTCGGTATCCTACGGATGAATCTATTGGAGAGATTCGGTTATTTGGTGTTTTGGGTGATCAAGTCCGCCATAAGGACTTTGATCATTCGGGTGTACTAGGAGTTGGTGCATGTTTTGTTTTGTGTGAATGTTGCACTAGTCCGGGTAAAGTACTTTATATGGACATGTGGAAGTGGTAAGGTACACAATTGTATTAATTCTTCATCACCGTTATTACAACCGTGTATATTGGCTCCAATCATGACATGTCGAGTACTGAACGGACGAATGTGGCATGGTTGGGGTAGTTTCGGGGCGATTTAGGAATCGTGTATTAGTTCCTAGATTATGGTGGTCTCGGGTGATGTGATTGTGTCGCATCGGGTCTATCTTCAGTCGAGAATTGATACGGTGGGTATGGTTAGTTAAGGTGGGTAGGTGAACTCACAGGATTGACGCGTACATGGTCACCCTAAGTAGGGGGTGTACTGCTGATATTGATTTTGGTATAGTGACTCACCGTAACTAGGATATTGGACGTGAGTATCTGGCGGAGATTTGGATCCCGTACGAGGATGTAATAGGTCTCTTGGGGGAGTTTTGTGTTGGTACTCGGGTGAGTACGGAGTTAGTTTAATTCGGTAGCGATTCTGGTTGTAGGCCGTCTACGACATTGATGTATCGATGTGTGTTTGGGGTCGTTAAACTCGCAGGAGTGAGACCCTTCGTGCTGACGTATTGTGTTAGTTGTTTGTGGAATTAGGGTAAGTTCCTTATGGAATTTCCCCGTATTGATGATTGTATCGGTGTGTGGTGGAGTGTAAACCTTGGAGTTACCAAGCAATCCTTAGTGTGTTGTGAAGGATCTAGCTAAGCTATGTTACATAGCTTAGGAGAGAGTTTGTTGTGGCGTGTGTTCACTGGAGGATTGGTGGTCTAGCGAACCGTAAGGTTCATTAGGTAGGTATGACCTCGGGTCATACAGTGGCGTGTTCGACAATGTCATGTGTATGGAACCCTAAGGACCGAGATCTAAACCTCGGTAGAGGGTAGTGGGAGTTTGTTGACACTGCGACAGGTGCCTCTTTTATACCTGCAAGTGTGATGTGTGACTCCTATGTTGGTATAGACATGACGTATCTAGGGTATTATCGAGAGACCCTTTGGTGCAATGGTGATGGCAATGGGGAAATTATCGGTCGATCGCGATCCGATGATTTCAATAGCCAATGTTTGTGATGGTTTTCGTGCATACTTCGTGTGAAGTGAAGTGGGGCGAATGAACACTGTGTTCATTTGCTATGTACACTTGGGAGTGGCAATGAGTTGCTTGTGTTGATGAGCTCTTTTTGCTCCTAAGAGCTCGGTGGGTTGTGATGATTGATAAGGCGACTATGGACATACTGTCTGCTAGGACGCGGTCGGTGATGATGTATTGTTAATACTGGCGACGTATTTGTGATTGAGATTGGTCACTCTTCCCCATGAGAGTGAACAAAGGTACGCTGGAAATAGATTGTTAATTGATATGGCCGAAACAGACGGTTTTTATTCGCGCGTCGGGCCGCGGCTCGCCAGGATCAGCCACTCGAGGGGATGGTACTGTTTTAAATTTATATTTAGCGGGGCCTAAATCTTACTACTTCATATAAGTAAGGGAAGTATGACCTAGAGTCGTATTTTTGAGATATCAGTAGAATCGAACCTATATTTAAGCCTAAGATAGTTAGGGAGTGGTGGTTATTTAGTTTTGGGATTTTTCTAATTCATAAGACAGATAAAGTAAATGCGATAAAATTCGTAACTCATATAAGGTTAAAGTGAGTGCATACTATGACTTCATCAGTTATTTTGCCGAGATTATGGAATGATGGCTCATGAAAAGGCAGAGGCCTTGTATTCATTACACTGGTCCTAAATGCCCCTATCATAAGACATGTCACTGGGTACTACATTAGGCTTGAAGATTCTGAATAGACAGCAACGTCCCTTACCCCCGACGCCCGTGCAGTCTGACTACAGGCATGCACGTTCAGACGGCTCATCCAATTGAGCGAATCGGTTGGGTGACGTATTAATATTCCAAAATGGTCTAAACTTTCTTAAGCATAATAGAATACATGGTTTACCATATCCGAGAGACGTGATGTGTTTCAATGCTTTCGTTAATGACTGGTCTTAAAAGATAGTTAGGCCCTTTAAAAAGAGTTCAACCATAAAGAACACCATGGCCAAGTCAAGCTGACTTCCATGAACATGTTCGGTTATCCTAACGGTCCAATCATTTATGTGTCTAAACAAACAGTTCCTTAATTAACTAAGAATCCCTCAAGCGGGGTGCAATTCTTGAGACCGCGTTATGGTGCAGTGTACTGGTCAACAATAACCGGGTTCCATGGCCTTACTTAGCAGAGGTACAGCTTACAACAACCGCTGTGCTTCATCGTGCACGTACAAAGTTTATATGCTTAGTGATTACACTAGCATGGTCTATGACCGGTAATGTACTAAGGGTCTAGTCAGATATTTCACTACGAAAGAGTCCTCAGTCGGAGTCCAAAGCTTGATAGACTTACTACAACCAGTGTGCCTCAGTCGATCTTATGTTGTATCCGATAGACTTCTCTTACCAAGGTGTGACACAGATAGTGTACTCTGAATCGGGGTTCGTGACTTCCCAATAACAGAGCCTATAACTACATTCTATTAGTTGGAAAAGCGATTGAGTTTAAAGCATAATCGGAAAGCATTTCAACAGCATACATAAACCATAATATCATTTCTGCATTATAACTGCTTACATCATAGCATACACTAAAGATAACTACTCGCTAATCATTGCAACAATATCATAAAACATTATATAAGATAAGGGATAGAAGTACCAGTAGATTAAACGAGTTCTGAATACAAAAGTGACAACTTCAAGACTCCATACCGCTCCTAATACAATCTTCAGCATTCTTCTCCGGGTACTAGGTTTCCTGCACGGATTCGGAGGCCTTGAGAGTATGACTAATATTGTACAAGAGAGAGAAAAAAGTGAATTGAATGTGTGTTAGAATGAATGACAAAGACCCTTTAAATAGACAAAAATTTTGCCTACAAACGGCTGGCAAACCGTTTGGCAGGTCGTATTTGGCAAGCCGTTTACCTGGCAAGCCGTTTCTTGGGGTCGTTTGCTGGACAGTTTGGCAGGCCTTTTTCCATATTGGCAAGCCGTATAGCAAGCCGTATGGCAGGCCGTTTTTGGTGCCTGGTCAGCCTTGATTCACTGGATCGTAACTTGATTTCTTTTCTTTCACCGTTTTCGCTCTAGAATCTTCGTTTTAGCTCCGATTCTCTTAATTCTTTTTGCACCGTCTTTGTAATTACTTGTTCTTCAATTTTAACCGATGAAGTGGGTATTTTGTCGACAAAATTCGAATCTTTCTTGTTTTTGGGCCTTAATACCGGGGTGAAAACATGACTTTTTAGCCGATATCAAATATCCCACACTTAGACTTTTCTTGTCCTCAAGCAAACTCTCATTTCCTTAAGAATATTTTCGGCGTTTCTTTTCTAATAGCCTAAGTGGTTTGCTTTTATTATAAGAGCAAAAAGATAAGGTGAGTCATCTATGTTAGGATTGAAATTATCTCTGCAAGCATGCGAGGAGGTTACATGACATAGGCTAGCTTTCACGGGTCACTCAAATCACTCAAGTGTTTAGGGTTCCCTATAGATCTAAGAAATGAATACACTCGTAGCCAGTCATGCTACACCCATCGTCATAGGCTTGATAAAGACTCAAATCCTTGCTGCTAATGCGAGAACGGTAGTAATCTCAGCTTTATGGGTCATTTGTCAATAATGGAGAAGGGATTTTGGAGTGGTAGTGAAGTTGTTTTTGAGGGGTGAAATAAAAGGGTAATGTAGCCTTTATATAGACTTTTATTCGGATAGATAGGAGTGCTGAAGTATTTTGTGAAGTACTTTTGAACTTTTCTTCATTTGATAATCATTTTTGGTCGAGCTCTCTTCGGCATTTCTCTTTATTAAGTTCTGCTCTTTTTTTCAGAACTTTGAGATAATATACATATATATATATATATATATATATATATATATATATATATATATATATATATATATATATATATATATATATATATATATATATATATATATATATATATATATATATATATATATATATGTATATGTATATGTATATATATATCTATATATATATGTATATGTATATATATATATATAGGTATATATATATATGTATATGTATATATATATATATATATATATGTATATATATATTTATACATATATATATATATATATATATATATATTTATACATATATATATACACACATATATATATACATAGATATATATATACATATATATATATATATACATATATATGTATATATATATATATATATATATATATATATATATATATATATATATATATATTAGAGAGACTTCATCTCGAGAAACTTTTTGCCTGTAAACTTTTTCAAGACCTTTGCCATGATACTTTGAGAGGTTTATAACATCGGGTTTTCGGAAGGAATCTCATTTTATGAATTTTTCGAGTAAATAGTAGAGGTGATGTGGATGTGGTGGTGGAGTAGAAGTAGTGGAGGTGCGGAAGGCTTATGTTTGACAAATGGCTAGCTCTTTTGATTACAACCGAATCACGTTTTGCTGCTTGGAGATGCAGATATAAAGCAAGTTCTGATTCTGAGCACAGGCATCGGCACTCTCAACGGAAAATAGTGAAGCATAAAAGATGAATGCTGGTCTTATTTGGGGTGCCTCATCATAATCAATTTAGGTCGATAATGCCTTAGTCATGCAATGCTCTATTAGAGATTTCAATCTAACAAGATTTCCACCTTACTCAAGCCTTATTTTTATTGACAAACGTTTTAAGTTTTCAAAAATACTTTTTCGAAAAGGGTTTCTTTTGCAAAAAATTTGAAATTTAGCTTAAGGACTTGGAATCTTCGTAATGGGTTATTATAATATAGCATAAAAAGATTATACCAACATCCCACACTTAGACGAACATTGTCCTCAATGTCCCTAGTGTATCCCACATTGAGTTTTAGTTGAAGATTTGGGAGTATTTGTCTAGTGCTTTAGTTGGGTATTATCCCACACTTAGTGATAAGCTAGGATGTGGCATAGTTTGAATCTTGAGCTAGTAGCGAAAAAAAAGAAATACCCCTAGCAGATACGGCTGACTTCCAATCCTTGCGTCTTAATCGGCTCATTTGTCGTCCTTTATTCTTCTACTCTACTTTATTACACGGGCTGCCTCCCGAGAAGTGCTTTTGTGTAACGTCGTTGGCTCGATCGTAGTGATGCTTTAAAAAGCAAACATTCCTCGTTGATGGTTGTGATCTTGGTCTTCTCGAGGGAATGTGAGTCTCAGCAGATAAATTCGAAGAAAGTGTCGGACCAATAGTGGTAGCAGATCCGGTACTTCTCTTGAAGATCTTCTGAAAGATAAGTAGTGCGCAGTTTCGGCTCTTGATAAGTCTTGAAGTCCAATGAGAATATGATTTACGGCTCTGCTGGTTGATCCATGAATGTCAATCAAAGAAGCAGTGCTGGTTGTGATTGTTTCTCTGATGGGATGCTCATTTCGGAGGTCTTCAAACAATGTCAGAAACTGTATCTTTAGAATTTCGAAGTCTTCGGAATGGTGATCTCCACAGTAAGAGTCTGTCGCTTTGCACAAATTTGTTAAAGGATGAAGCTGAAAAGAAGTGAACAGCAATCCTGATCCGAGCATTAATGTCACCATCTTTGAGTATATCTCCCGACATCCAGCTTTAAATGTGAAACTAGGATTTGTGGATTCGTGATAGCTGCTTTGTAACATAGGTGGCAATATTGACTCAATCTGGTTCAAGATGGGAGAACGGATTGTTTCGTCTTGCTTCTTCTGTAATAGCGTCTCGTAACTCTTTGATAATCAGATCAGCATGGTGATCAACTGTTTCATAAATCACTAGTATGTCTGGTGTGCTTTCGAAATTATCTCTTTCCAAGAGAGCGAAAAAGCTGTGAATATCCTCGATCATTTGCAAATTAGAGTGATAAGTCGAGCATCCGGTGGAAAGATCCATATGCCTCCGGATGAGAGTCAGTAGTGCTCGTTGGTTTCGTGAGAACGGAAGTGCAGATCCGGCTAAGGCGTTATAAACCTTAGAGTAAATGATCTTCTGATCTCGACAAAATCTTGTCTCAAGAATAGTTCGAACTACTGAATTGTGCTCTCGTTGCCTTACTTCTTGGTAGATATGATTGTGAAGAGAATTGATAAAGTCTTGAATGCGTTCTTCTAGGATTTCAACATCATTGTCTTCTCTTCAGAGATAGAGGTGGTGTTCTTCTTGGATAGCCATGATTCGTTCTGTTAAGCGTAGCGAAAAATCAATGGTTGATTTTCGGATGGCTTCGAGAATGTCTTCAAATTCATCGGTATCATTTATGAAGGTTATCATGTCTGCATGTGTAGATATGACCGGAATTCAATCTGAAGAAGTGTCCGGCTCCCCTTGATCTAGTTCGGTTGGAGAGTGTGAGTTATTCAGAATGTCTTCATGTTACTCTTCCTCGTCATCACTGGTGTTTTGCTCCTCCGAGGATGCATCTGATGAACGGGTTTCTTCAGTATTCTGATTCTCCACTTTGACACTTGTAGGATCAATTTCTATATCCTTAACCTCAGCCTTGTCGGTCTTCTTCTTGAAGCGAATGATTAAACTGTGATCTTCCGTCTCAAGCCTCATTATTTCTTCATGACGCTCAATGCTTGGAGCGGGTATTGTCGCAGTTTCTTTTACATCTTCCATTTCCTCTTCCTCTTCAGATTCCTCATCTTCCTTTATTTCTTCGCTGGGATCCTCTTCTTCCATTTCTGGGTCATCTACAGACTGTGATTCGACACCCATCTCGATATCGTCGGCTGGTGGTGAAAACTCGTCATCGGAAGTGATCTGTCTGGTGGAAATAGCAAACATCTCTGCCTGTCCAGAAAGATCGGTTGGTCGGTCAATTTTGAAGTTAACACTCTCCCCATGTGATCGTAAGATCAAGGTTTGATTGTACACATCATTGACAGTCCTAGCCGTATTCATGAAAGGTCTTCCTAACACTACTGGTATGTGTAGGTCTTCCTTAATATCCATTACTACGAAATCCGTAGGATACAAGAATTTGTCGACTTTCACCAAGACGTTCTCAACTATGCCATTAGGATATCGAATTGTGTGATTGGCAAGTTGGATTGTCATTTTAGTTGGTGACAAGTCTCCTAACTCTAATCTCTTGTAGAGAGAGTAGGGGATTAGGTTGATACTTGCTCCTAAATCTTCTAGCGCATGAATGGTTCTAGATTGGTAGATTGAACACGAGAAAACGAATCGGCCCGTATCTCCTAGCTTTGGTGGTAGAGAGTTCCTGAGTAATGAAGAGCATTCTTCACTCAGTGGAATTTTGTTAGAGTCTGGTATCCTCTCCTTTGTAGAAAGAAGCCTTCGGACGTATCTCTTCTGGGTGGGAACTTTGGACATAGTGTCCAGGAATCTTCCATCAAGTTTGAAAGAATCAAGCTTGGATGGTCCTTCTTGTAGCCTTCCAGGGTAAGGTACGTGAACTGGAGTTTCAGGGGTCAGCTTCTGAGTATATGTCGATTTGTTCTTGAGCCTGGCTGACCTTCTCCATGGTTCTTCCTCTGGGATTATGGAATCCATTTGCTTTGCTTCTTCTATGTGGGGATTTTGGATGGTATTACTTGGCAATCTTCCCTACGGTCGGGTTTCAAGGCGTTGTGATAACTGTCCGAGCTGCGTTTCTAAACTTTTGAGCAGAGCCAATTGATTTCTCATTAGTATATCCGTCTGATCTTGTCTGGCTACAGTTCTCTGATTTAGCTGTTGTTGTCCTTGAATGAACTAAGTCAACTGATCATCAGCTCCGAGAGTGGGGTTAGTTGCTTTTGTAATCTGGGTGGTAGGGGAGTTTTCCTCAACTGGGGGACCAGTGAGTGGAAGTGGTTGATCGTAGGTTAATTGAGATTGTTGGGCTGGATAAGGTGGATAGTGATAGCGGAAAGGTTGATTGCTTCACTGAAATTGATTAACCCTAGGTGATTGATTGAATCCGGGATTTGGTAGACGAGCTGGGTATTGGACGTAACAGACTGAACTGTCATGGTTTTCGTACTCAACTTGATATTCTTCAGTAGGTTACGAGTTGGTACAATTAACACAAGCCTGAGCTTGGTTAACCTGCTGCGGCTGTGTCTTCAATTCTCCGAGTTGTTTAGCGAGAGATTCCATCTTGTCCGTGAGGGATTTGATGGCCTCCGTTTGACTATTAAGTGCAGAGAGTGGGGCAGATGATGAAGTTGTTTCACCACTATTCCAGTCATGATGATGCATTGTCATATTCTCGAGCAATTCCCAAGCTTCGTCTGCGGTTTGGTTCATCAGATTTCCTTGAGTTGCTGCATCGATCGTCGTCCTATAATTTACCGTAAGACCATTGTAGAAGGTACATATTTGGGCTGACAGTTCTAGCTGGTGATTAGGGCATTTCTTCAGCAGGGTTTTAAATCGCTCCCATGCAGTATAAAGAGATTCATCATAACTTTGTTTGAAGTTAATGATGTCATTCTTTAGTTTGGTTTGTTTAGAAGGAGGGAAATATTTGGTTAGGAATTTAGTAGCCATATCCGTCCATGATGTGATGGAATCTTTTTCCAGTCCTTCAAACCAAGTTTAAGCATGATGAATGAGAGAATAGGGGAACAAGTATAGCCGGACTATATCTTGTCCTATCCCTGGCTGTTTGTAGGAGTTCGAAAGAGATGTGAATTTATCAAGGTGAGAATTAGGATCGTCATTCGGTAATCCATGAAACTGACAGCTATTCTGAACGAGCTGGATGATGTGATGTGATAATGCAAAAAACGAACATATATTTCATAGCATTATCCCTCAAGAAAGACAAGCTTTTAGTTACAATTGTTCTATTTACAAGTGATATGCATTTAAATAATAAAAGGTGAAGACAAAAGACAGATTCGACGAATTGAAGACGCAAACAACCAAAAAGCTCAAAAGTACAAAGTACAATCAAAGTGGTTCAAATTATTGATGAAAAACGTCTAAAAGTTACAAGTGTACGAGCCGCAAAACGCAAAGTACAAGATATTAAATTGTACACAAGGACGTTCGAAAATCCGGAACCGGGACCAGAGTCAACTCTCAACGCGCGACGCAACGGACTAAAAATTACAAGTAACCTATGCACAAGAATATAATATAATACATATATATAATTACATAAAATTATATTATATTATATTACATATTAAATATAATGCAGCAGCCCACGTTTTGGAACGATTTGGAACAGGAAATGGCTGCCATGCGATCGCATGGCCTGGAAGAACAAAAGCCATGCGATCGCATGAGCTCCTGTAGCAGCTGACATCCTATAAATTTCGCGTGTTTTGGCCGAAAATAACACATCTTTTTCTATCCTCTCTATCACTCTCTGATATATATATATATATATATATATATATATATATATATATATATACATACATACATACTACCTCCGTCCCGGATTAATTGTCCAGTATTCCTTCCCAAATTAATTGTCCACTTCCAAATATGGAAAGTAAATTTGATGATGTTTACAATATTGTCCTTAATGAATTAATTAAATTACAAAGGTGAGAGAGATTTCTAATTAATTAGTTGAGGGTAAAACAGTAAAGTAAGAAAAAAGTACAGAAAAAGTACAGTGTGATAATGACATTTCTTAAACTGTGTGTTTTTTGTCTGGGGACAATTAATCTGGGACGGAGGGAGTATATATATATATATATATATTAATTTTAATTTTAATTTAATATTAATAATAATAAGGGTATGTTAGCGAATGTTGTAAGTGTGTAAGTCGAAATTCTGTCCGTGTAAAGCTACGCTATTATTAATCATTGTAAGTTATGTTCAACCTTTTTAAATTAATGTCTCGTAGCTAAGTTATTATTATGTTTATTTAAATCGAAGTAATCGTGATGTTGGGCTAAATATTAAAGACGGGGTAATTGGGCTTTGGACCATAATTGGGGTTTGGATAAAAGAACGACACTTGTGGAAATTAGACTATGGGCTATTAATGGGCTTTATATTAACTAAACGTTACCTCGTTAATTTAATATAAAGATTACAATTTGACTTATCTATATATAACCACATACTCTTAATCGGGTACGGTGGGCGGGATATCTATAAATACGAATTATCGTTCATTTTACCGGACACGGGAATGGATTAATAGTTAATGGACTCATTAAAACATGGTTGGATTACATTCAAGGGTAATTGATGTAATTGTTAACAAAGTAGTAAAACCTTGGACTACACGCAGTCGATAACCTGGTGTATTCATTAAACAAAGTATTAAGATCTTGTTACAGTTCGAATCCCCAATTAGTTGGAATATTTGACTTCGGGTATAAGGATAATTTGACGAAGACTCTCGCACTTTATATTTATGACTGATGGACTATTATGGACAAAACCGTATGGACATATCGAATAATCCAGGACAAAGGACAATTAACCCATGGTAATAAACTAAAATCAACATGCCGAACATCATGATTACGGAAGTTTAAATAAGCATAATTCCTTTATTTCATATTTTATCATACTTTTGTTTACTGTCATTTTATTTATTGCACTTTTAATCATCATACTTTTTAATTATCGCAATTTTATTTATCGTACTTTTATTTATCGCACTTTAATTATTGTCATTTACTTTACGCTCCAAATTAAGTTATATTTATTTTTAATATTTTACATTAGGTTTTAACTGCGATTTAAGACATAAAATCGACAAACTGGTCATTAAACGGTAAAAACCCCCTTTTATAATAATAATATTACTTATATATATATATATATATATATATATATATATATATATATATATATATATATATATATATATATATATATATATATATATATATATATATATATATATATATATATATATTGTGACAACCCGGAAATTTCCAACCAAATTTAAACCTTAATCTTTATATGTTTCCGACACGATAAGCAATATTTGTTAAGTTAAATTGCAAGAATTTTAAACTATGTTCATACATTCATTCAACCTCGACCAAGTTCCAACGATTCACGAACCATTAAACGAATATGATTATATATGTATATGTGTATATATATTATAACTTGAAACGTAAACAAAATATTAGATTAAATACTTTATATGATTGTATCTGTTTCAAAATGTTTATCAATGGAATTAGAAGATAAGATCAAATGATTGAATTATCAGATATATTGAATTATGATTACAAGTCTCTGTTTAAAGGCCCACGTTGATTTGAGAAATCTTACCATTTTAACAATATTCGGAAAATGGTAAAGTGATTTATAAATAAGAACAAATTGTCAATCATTGAGAACTAGACAAAGGATAGTGGAAGATTGAATCTCATAAAGACTCGATTGATCTATTTAGTTTCAAACGTACAAAAACGTTTTCAGTTTAAAAAGAACTTTATTATTAAAACGTATATAACTTTTATATATATCTAGAAACACTTTTGACAACTCATTACTTAACTAGTATGATAAAGATAACGATATTTATATTTTATTTTATTAAATATATATAACGATTTAAATTAATATTATATATATTTATACGAGTATTATACGTACATAGTTTTATACTTTTACTATACTTAAACTTTACATTTACTTTATTTTTACTTTACTTTAACTTTAATAATTCACTTTAATAATTCATTTTAATAATTCATACTTTAATAATTCACTTTAATAATTCATACTTTAATAATTCACTTTAATAATTCATACTTTAATAATTCACTTTAATAATTCAAAAATCTATTATAAATAGAATTCAATAGGTTTCATTATTTCATAGAAACTTGAAAATATTTTTCTCTAAACTCTCTCAATCGATTTACATATATATATATTTACTCCGTATTGTTTCAAGATATTATTAATATACATAAAATATTACGACGGAGTGCTGTCCGAGTGATTTCGAAATTGTTTTTAGAGTAGGATAGGATTAAGGAAATTATGAGTTATAGCTATGGAGGTGATTGAGTATGGTTCATGGGTATGCTCGTGAGGTCAATATAGTGTTTATCATTGCCGTTGCGTCTACGTACCTTTCCTGCAATATTGAATCTCAATATTGATATGTGAGTACTCATAATTTAACTTTTACATATTAATAGTGTATCCCTGACTAGTGCTCGAGTATTTAAGATTATGCATGCTTGTACTTTTGATATTGCCCTTAGACAGGTTAGGTTGAATATTGAATTAGTTACGCTTGCGGTTGAGATAAGGTATAAGATATGCATGTCCTTGGAAAGCTAGCGAAAAATTAAGAACTTTTTCTTTAGATATCGAATGGTTTCGATGAACGGATTAGAAGTTATAATCAATTGAATTTTTGATATTTTTATTAAAAATGATTATTATTATCGTCGTTCTAGTTTTATCTTATTATTATCATTATTATTATCTTTATCAATAAAAGGGATTTATCATTAAAAATTGTTATTTTTTTTAATTATTACTATCGTTAAAGTTATAATTAGTATTATTATTATTATCCAATTATTATTATTATTATTATTATTATTATTATTATTATTATTATTATTATTATTATTATTATTATTATCATTATTAATATATATATCATTATTTAAAAATGGTTATTGTTATTGTTATTATTATTATTACTATATTATCATTAAGATGATTATTAGTATTATCGTTAATAATGTTATAGTAACTATCATTATTAATATTAGTGTAATTAAAACAAATATTTGTAACACCTAATTATTTTGATTACTATTATTATCATTATTATGAACACGATATAAAAGACGATTAAAAGCTATTAAACGAAACGATTAGAAAATAATGAATAAGAGTATCATGATGAAATTAAAATATTATAAGATATTGATTTAGATAAAATTATCGTTCTTATTATTTTTATCATTACTATTATTATTAAAAGTATCGTTAGTATTAAAACTATCATTTTAACAAAAATTATCATTTTAATAGAAATATCATTGTTACTATAAAATATCATTATTATTACTATTTTAAATAGAATTATTATTTTAAAGATAATATTAAAAATTATCGTAAATATTAAAGTTATCATAATTAGAATTATCGTTTTATCATAATGTCATCCTTGTAATTATAAATATTGATATTTTTATAATAATAATTATTATTACAAAATAATACAACTTTTACTTACTATCATTATAGATATTATTTTATCAAATAAATATGTGATCCAAACATATTTTACTACGTCTAATAACTTAATTTAATAATACCTATCATATTATCTTTATGATATTAAATGAACCCTATAAATTTTATTACTTAATATATATAAAAGTATATTTTATTATATAAATTTAATATAAAATTTTATTTATTAATAAATAAATTATATTATTTACTCTAATAAATCTTTTAAAAATATTTAAAAATATAAAACGACGATATTTAAACTATATATTAATCATGTATAGATTTTTGGAAATTATTTTGAGTCAAATTTACTTTTGTTGACTTTTGCATATTAGTCTCGAGCATTAGGATTGTGGTACACTATGACTTGACCTAATTTGTTAGACAAATATTGACCAACACATAATTATATATAATTAATTTAGGTTCGTGAATCAGAGGCCAACCTTGCACTTGTTCAATGACGTTATATGTATTTTTACTACGAAATACAGTATGGTGAGTTTCATTTGCCTTTTTACCCTTTATATTTTTGGGACTGAGAATACATGCGCTTTTATAAATGTTTGATGAAATAGACACAAGTAATTGAAACTACATTCTATGGTTGAATTATCGAAATCGAATATGCCCCTTTTTATTAAAGTCTGGTAATCTAAGAATTAGGGAACAGACACCCTAATTGACGCGAATCCTAAAGATAGATCTATTGGGCCTAACAAGCCCCATCCAAAGTACCGGATGCTTTAGTACTTCAAAATTTATATCATGTCCGAAGGAGGATCCCGGAATGATAGGGGATATTCTTATATGTATCTAGTTAATGTCGGTTACCAGGTGTTCACCATATGAATGATTATTTTTGTCTCTATGCATGGGACGTATATTTATGAGAACTGGAAATGAAATTCTTGTGGTCTATTAAAATCATGGAAATAAATGATTGTGATAAACTAATGAACTCACCAACCTTTTGGTTGACACTTTAAAGCATGTTTATTCTCAGTTGTTAAAGAAATCTTCCGCTGTGCATTTGCTCATTTTAAAGATATTACTTGGAGTCTTTCATAGCATATTTCGAAGAACGTTGCATTCGAGTCATTGAGTTCATCAAAGATTATTATTAAATCAATTTATAGTTGGATAGTGGATATTATGAAATGGTATGCATGCCTGTCAATTTTCGATGTAAAGAAAGTTTGTCTTTTAAAAACGAATGCAATGTTTGTAAAATGTATCATATAGAGGTCAAATACCTCGTAATGTAATCAACTATTGTGAATCGTTTATAATGTATATGAACGGGTCCTTTCATATATATATATATATATATATATATATATATATATATATATATATATATATATATATATATATATATATATATATATTCATATTTATACAAATATAGTTTTAAAAATATAGCGTTAAACTTGGCTAGTTCCCTGTGGATGAATCGGACTTACTAAAAACTACACTACTGTACGATTAGGTACACTGCCTATAAGTGTTGTAGCAAGGTTTAGGTATATCCACTCTATAAATAAATAAATAACTTGTGTAAAATTGTATTATATTTAATAGTATTTCATAATAAATATATAACTATTTCGTATACACCTCTGCACACATCATGATGTTTTAACTCGAACGAGTGTCCTTGAATCTCTGAAAATCTGATCGGTTCTCCTCGACCTTCAATCGAGGGTTTGGTGTTTTCTGCTAAAGTAACGCGTAAAGTCATTCGATTTCTGATTCGTGCTTCCTTGCGTGCTTTAGAGATTATTGCATCTGGATCAGGTACGAATAACAACGGCCCTGGTCTAGATCGGGTTTGGGCCATACACTGGGTATGCCTTTTTGTTTTTAATTTTTTGCAAGTAAACTAAAATTATCGAAAGTAATCTAAAATAAGCTAATCTAATTCTATTGTAATCTAGTCTAGGGTAATCTAATTCTAAGGTAATCTAATTTAATCTAATTTTAATCTAAGGTAATCTAAAGTAATCTAAGGTAATTAACTAACTATCCTTCGGTTGAATATATTTTTGGTTCTGGCTACTGATTCCCTGGTATTTCGGTAACAGAGCTCCGCATGAACTACTCAACAAAACAAGTGGCCAGGCCAACTACGAAGGGGCAGGATCCTTTTGGTTCCAATATAATTGGCGACTGTTCGGAAAATCCAACAACCAAGTCCGTGTATAATTGTCTTTCTTAGACACCACTAAATACTTGTGAATAAGTTTAATAGAGAGCAGTATTGCCTGATACCAGTTCCCCGGCAGCGGCGCCAAAAACTAGGCTCCCCATTGATATGGCCGAAACGGACGGTTTTTATTCGTTCGGTGTCGTCGGGCCGCGGCTCGCCAGGATCAGCCACTCGAGGGGGAGGTACTGTTTTAAATTTATATTTAGTGGGGCCTAAATCTTACTACTCCTTATAAGTAAGGGAAGTATGACCTAGAGTCATATTTTTGAGATATCAGTAGAATCGAACCTATATTTAAGCCTAAGATAGTTAGGGAGTAGTGGTTATTTAATTTTGGGATTTTTCTAATTTATAAGACAGATAAAGTAAATGCGATAAAATTCGTAATTCAGATAAGGTTAAAGTGAGTGCATACTATGACTTCATCAGTTATTTTGCCAAGATTATGGAATGTTGGCTCATGAATAGGCAGATGCCTTGTATTCATTACACTGGTCCTAAACGCCCCTGTCATAAGACATGTCACTGGGTACTGCGTTAGGCTTGAAGATTATGAATAGACAGCAACATCCTTTACCCCCAACACCTGTGCAGTCTGACTACAGGCATACACGTTCAGACGGCTCATCCAATTGAACGACTCGGTTGGGTGACGTATTAACATTCCAAAATGGTCTAAACTTTCTTAAGCATAATAGAATACATGTTTTACCATATCCGAGAGACGTGATGTATTTCAATGCTTTCGTTAATGATTGGTCTTAAAAGATAGTTAGGCCCTTTAAAAAGAGTTCAACCATAAAGAACACCTTGGCCAAGTCAAGCTGACTTCCATGAACACGTTCGGTTATCCTAATGGTCCAATCCTTTATGTGTCTAAACAAACAGTTCCTTAATTAACTAAGAATCCCTCAAGCAGGGTGCAATGCTTGAGACCGCGTTATGGTGCAGTGTACTGGTCAACACTAACCGGGTTTCATGGCCTTACTTAGCAGAGGTACAGCTTTCAACAACCGCTGTGCTTCAGCGTGCACGTACGTAGTTTATATGCTCGGTGACTACACTAGCATGGTCTATGACCGACAATGTACTAAGGATCTAGTCAGATGTTTCACTATGAAAGAGTCCTCAGTCGGAGTCCAAAGCTTGATAGACTTACTACAACCGGTGTGCCTCATTCGATCTTACGTTGTATCTGATAGACTTCTCTTACCAAGGGGTGACACAGATAGTGTACTCTGAATCGGGGTTTGCGACTTCTCAATAACAGAGCCTATAATTACGTTCTATTAGTTGGAAAAGCGATTGAGTTTAAAGCATAATCGGAAAGCATTTCAACAGCATACACAAACCATAATATTATTTCGGCATTATAACTGCTTACATCATAGCATACACTAAAGATAACTACTCGCTAATCATGGCAACAATATCATAAAACATTATATAAGATAAGGGATAGAAGTACTAGTAGATTAAACAAGTTCTGAATACAGAAGTGACAACTTCAAGACTCCATACCGCTCCTAATACAATCTTCAGCGTTCTTCTCCAAGTACTAGGTTTCCCGCACGGAGTCAAAGGCCTTGAGAGTATGACTAATATTGTACAAGAGAGAGAAAGAAGTGAATTGAAGTGTGTGTTGGAATGAATGACAAAGACCCTTTAAATAAACAAAAATTTTGCCTACAAACGGCTGACAAGCCGTTTGGCAGGCCGTATTTGGCAAGCCGTTTGCCAGGCAAGCCATTTCTTGGGGCCGTTTGGCAGGCCATTTGCTATACTGACAAGCCGTATGGCAGGCCATTTTTGGTGCCTGGTCAGCCTTGATTCACTAGATCGTAACTTGATTTCTTGTCTTTCACCGTTTTCGCTCTAGAATCTTCGTTTTAGCTCCGATTCTCTTGATTCTTTTTGCACTGTCTTCGTAATTACTTGTTCTTCAATTTTAACCGATGAAGTGGGTAT